>NW_024055727.1:600309-672296 GCF_902713615.1 Scyliorhinus canicula
CACTTACCCTTGCACCTGGGAGGCAACATACCAAACGTGAGTCTCTCTCGCTCCCACAAAATCTCCTATCTGTGCCCCTGACTATTGAGTCCCCAATTACTAATGTTCTACTCCTTTCCCACTTCCCCTCTGAGCAACAGGGACAGACTCCATGCCAGAGGCCCGTACACCATGGCTTACCCCTGGTAAGTCGTCCCCTCCACAAGTATCCAAAACGGTATACTTGTTACTCAGGGGAACGACCGCAGGGGGTCCCTGCACTGACTGCTTCTTCCCAGTCCCTCTTACAGTTACCCATCTATCTCCAGTCTTTGGTGTAACTACTTCCCTGAAGCTCCTATCTATGACCCCCTCTGCCCCCCGAATGATCCGAAGTTCATCCAGCTCAAGCTCCAGGTCCCTAACACGGTTTTTGAGGAGCTGGAGTTGGGTGCACTTCCCACAGATGAAATCAGCAGGGACACTGATGGCCCTACAGTTAACAGTCAGTTGCCAACAGCCCCTCCACAAACCACCTTCACTTAGGCTGACCGCACTGCACGTATGCAAATTTCCCCAGAACAGCTGATCAGTAGCTCTGCTCTGCTGCCCTCTGCTGGATGCTTGTCTTCACTCAAACTCTTTGGGTCTCCTTCGCCAGTTCACCTTCAACTTAGGCTGACCGCACTGCACGTATGCAAATTTCCCCAGAACAGCTGATCAGCAGCTCTGCTCTGCTGCCCTCTGCTGGAGAGCAGATATCTTCCACACATACTCACACACTCTCTCCCACACACACTTCCTCACACACAGTCTCTCTCATACAGTGACACACGCAGTCACACACATACTCACACACTCTCTCCCACACACACTTCCTCACACACAGTCTCTCTCATACAGTGACAGACACAGTCACACACATGCACACACACTCTCTCCCACACACACTTCCTCACACACAGTCTCTCTCATACAGTGACACATGCAGTCACACACATACTCACACTCTCTCCCGCACACACTTCCTCACAGTCTCTCTCATACAGTGACAGACACAGTCACACACATACTCACACACACTCTCCCACACACACTTCCTCACACACAGTCTCTCTCATACAGTGACAGACACAGTCACACACATACTCACACACCTCTCCCACACACACTTCTCACACACAGTGTCTCTCATACAGTGACACACGCAGTCACACACATACTCACACACTCTCTCCCACACACACTTCCTCACACACTGTCTCTCTCATACAGTGATACACGCAGTCACACACATACACACACACTCTCCCACACACACACTTCCTCACACACTGTCTCTCTCATACAGTGACACACGCAGTCACACACATACACACACACTCTTCCACACACACTTCCTCACACACAGTCTCTCGTACAGTGACACACGCAGTCACACACATACTCACACACTCTCTCCCGCACACACTTCCTCACAGTCTCTCTCATACAGTGACACACGCAGTCACACACATACACACACACACTCTCCCCACACACACTTCCTCACCCACAGTCTCTCTCATACAGTGACAGATACAGTCACACACATACACACACACTCACCTCCCACACACACTTCCTCACACACAGTCTCTCTCATACAGTGACACACGCAGTCACACACATACTCACAGACTCTCTCCTGCACACACTTCCTCACAGTCTCTCTCGTACAGTGACAGACACAGTCACACACATACTCACACACTCTCTTCCACACACACTTCGTCACACAGTCTCATTCATACACTGACAGACACAGTCGCACACATACACACACACTCTCTCCCGCACACACTTCCTCACACACAGTCTCTGTCATACAGTGACAGACACAGTCACAAACATACTCACACACTCCCACACACATTTCCTCACACACAGTCCAAATCCCCATCTAACGTTCCACATCCATCTATCCAAATCCCCATCTAACTCTCTCCCGCACACACTTCCTCACAGTCTCTCTCGTACACTGACAAACAGTCACACACATACACACACACTCTCTCCCGCACACACTTCCTCACACACAGTCTCTGTCATACAGTGACAGACACAGTCACAAACATACTCACACACTCTCTCCCGCACACACTTCCTCACACACAGTCCAAATCCCCATCTAACGTTCCACAGCCATCTATCCAAATCCCCATCTAACGTTCCACCTGAACACCCATCTATCCAAATCCCCATCTAACGTTCCACATCCATCTATCCAAATCCCCATCTAACGTTCCACCTGAACACCCATCTATCCAAATCCCCATCTAACGTTCCTCACCCATCTATCCAAATCCCTATCTAACGTTCCTGACCCATCTATCCAAATCCCCATCTAATGTTCCACCTGAACACCCATCTATCCAAATCCCCATCTAACGTTCCTGACCCATCTATCAAATCCCCATCGAACGTTCCTCCTGAACACCCATCTATCCAAATCCCCATCTAACGTTCCACACCCATCTATCCAAATCCCCATCTAACGTTCCTCCTGAACACCCATCTATCCAAATCCCCATCTAACGTTCCACACCATCTATCCAAATCCCCATCTAACGTTCCACACTCATCTATCCAAATCCCCATCTAACGTTCCACACCATCTATCCAAATCCCCATCTAACGTTCCACACTCATCTATCCAAATCCCTTTCTAACGTTCCACCTGAACACCCATCTATCCAAATCCCAATCTAACGTTTCTCACTCATCGATCCAAATCCCCATCTAACGTTCCACCTGAACACCCATCTATCCAAATCCCAATCTAACGTTTCTCACTCATCTATCCAAATCCCCATCTAACCTTCCCCACCCATCTATCCAAATCCCCATCTAACGTTCCCCACCCATCTATCCAAATCCCCATCTAACGTTCCACCTGGACACCCAGCTTTCCAATATTTTGGGGCCGCTGCTGTTTGTCATGTTTATAAATGACCTGGAGGATGGCATAGAAGGATGGGTGAGTAAATTTGCAGATGACACTAAAGTTGGTGGAGTTGTGGACAGTGCAGAATGATGTCACAAGTTACAGAGGGACATAGATAAGCTATTTAAGATAAGGATTTTGGCTAAGTGTGAAGAAGGCAACAATTGCATTTCCATTGTCAGCGTCCATGATGTAAGACATAAAATGAGAGAAGGAGAGAATGAGCTGCAGAGCTGGGCGGACAGGTGGCAAATGGAGTTTAATGCAGAAAAGTGCGAGGTGATTCATTTTGGAAGGAATAACAGGAAGACAGAGTACTGGGCTAATGGGAAGATTCTTCGTAGTTTGGACGAGCAGAGAGATCTCAGTGTCCATGTCCATAGATCCCTGAAAGTTGCCACCCAGGTTGAGAGGGTTGTTAAGAAGGCGTACGGTGTGTTAGCTTTTATTGGTAGAGGAATTGAGTTTCGGAGCCATGAGGTCATGTTGCAGTTGGACAAAACTCTGGTCATTATAAATTGCCCGTAGTGTCGAAAATTGCCCTTACTGTTGGGTTGGGTCATTGGGATAGGGTGGAGGTGCTGACCTTGGGTAGGGTGCTCTTTCCAGGAGCCGGTGCAGACTCGATGGGCCGAATGGCCTCCTTCTGTACTGTAACTTCTATGATCTGTGGAAAGTTGGCTCGCTGTTCGGAAAGGCCGCATTTGGAGTATTGTGTGCAGTTCTGGTCGCCGCATTATAGGAAGGATGTGGAAGTATTGGAAAGGGTACAGAGGAGATTTACAAGGATGTTGCCTGGTATGGAGGGAAGATCTTATGAGGAAAGGCTGAAGGACTTGAGGCTGCTTTCATTAGAGAGAAGAAGGTTAAGAGGTGACTTAATTGAGGCATACAAGATGATCAGAGGATTAGAGAGAGTGGACAGTGAGAGCCTTTTTCCTCGGATGGTGATGTCCAGCACGAGGGAACATAGCTTTAAATTGAGAGGAGATACATATAGGACAGATGTCAGAGGTAGGTTCTTTACTCAGAGAGTAGTAAGGGCGTGGAATGCCCTGCCTGCAACAGTAGTAGACTTGCCAACACTCAACGCATTCAAATGGTCATTGGATAGACATATGGACGATAAGGGAATAGTGTAGATGGGCTTTTGATGGGTTTCACAGGTCGGCGCAACATCGAGGGCCGAAGGACCTGTCCTGCACTGTAATGTTCTATGTTCTATCTAAGTACCTACCCACCTAATGTGTGGCATGGTAGCACAGTGGTTAGCTATGCTGCCTTACAACGCCAAATATGCGGGTTTGATTCCCGGCCACAGTAACTTTCTGTACAGAGTCTGCACGTTCTCCCCGTCTGCATGGGTTTCCTCCGGGTGCTCCGGTTTCCTCCCTAAGGATGTGCTTGTTCTCCCTCAGTGTACCCGGACAGGCTTTGAGTGTGTCGATGAAGGGATTTTCACAGTTACTCCATTACTTAACTTCATAAGTACACTTACTTATGGCACTAATACAGGTTATTATAAAGATGATATTAACTTTTCACCTATATGTATATACATTTCCAAATACCGATCTAACTTTCCACCTGTACACCCACCTTTCCGAACAGCGAGCCAACTTTCCACAGATCATAGAAGTTACAGTGCAGAAGGAGGCCATTCGGCCCATCGAGTCTGCACCGGCTCCTGGAAAGAGCACCCTACCCAAGGTCAACACCTCCACCCTGTCCCAATAACCCAACCCAACAGTAAGGGCAATTTTCGACACTACGGGCAATTTATCATGGCTAATCCACCTAACCTGCACATCTTTGGACTGTGGGAGGAAACCGGAGCACCCGGAGGAAACCCACGCACACACGGGGAGGATGTGCAGACTCCGCACAGGCAGTGACCCAAGCCGGGAATCGAACCTGGGACCCTGGAGCTGTGAAGCATTTGTGCTACCCACTATGCTACCGTGCTTCCCACACATAGTTACATAGATGTAACTATTCCAAACGTCTGCCTAACTTTGCACTGATATACCTAACTTTCCGGATGCCTGACGACCTTTCCACCTACCTAGCTCCCCTTACATCCACAGATCGATAAGTATAATGTCAGACCGCTTCCACCATCCATTCCTGGAGGTGTGGGGGGTAGGTGTTATTTAGGGGAAGGGTACCTCTTCGTACGGTTGAGGGCCTGCAGAACCTCACGCTTGCATCCAGTCTCGTCTCTGCAATCTTTCAACAAATATCACCTCCAAGTACCCACTGCGTCTGCAGCCTCAATGGGCCACTAGTGTTTTCCTCAAATGTCAGTCAGGCGGAGTGTGTTTATTTGTTACTAAATTAAATGAAAGTCGTTTATTGTCACAAGTAGGTTTAAAATTAAGTTACTGTGAATAGCCCCTAGTCGCCACATTCCGGCACCTGTTCGGGGAGGCTAGTTTGGGAATCGAACCGTGCTGCTGGCCTGCCATGGTCTGCTTTCAAAGCCAGCGATTTAGCCCAGTGTGCTAAACCAGCTAAACCAACCAGAAGGATGCGGAGGATTTGGAGAGGGTACAGAAGAGTTTTACCAATGTGTTGCCTGGTATGCAGGGTGTTAGCTCTGAGGAAAGGTTTGATAAACTCGGTTTGTTCTCACTGGGACGATGGAGGTTGAGGGGCGACCTGATGGAAGAGAACAAACATTTGAAGTGCATGCGCAGAGTGGATAGTCAGAAGCTTCTGAACCAGAATATACTTGTGAATGTGTGGATGTCAGGGGAGGATAGGTGGAAAGGTCGTCGGGTGAAGCTTCTTAACCAGAGTGGAAGAGTCGATTCCTAGGAGACATCGGTGTATGGTGCGAGCAGCAAAGTTTAGAGGAGATCTGCTTCCCACAGAGGGTAGAGGGTACCTGAAAGTCAGTGCCGGGGGACGTGGTCGGAGCAGGTACGATAGTGGCATATGGGTATTAAGGGAATAGTGTAGAGGGACTTTAGAGGGGTCACAGGACGAAGCAACATCGAGGGCCGAAGGGCCTGTACTGCGCTGTAATGTTCTATGTTCTATGTTTAAGGGGCGACTTGACAAACACATGAATTGATGGAAAAGAGGGATACGCACACCAGAAATGTAAAATATTTTAGGTATGAAGGGCACCACGGACGGCGCAGGCTTGAAGGGCCGAATGGCCTGTTCCTGTGCTGTACCGTTCTTTGCCCTTTGTGTGAGGAAAATGGAAATATCACGATTCCTCTTTGATCCCTCAACAGAGAAGGAGCTCTTTCCATTCTCACTTCTCGATTGAGTGCTTGCAAATCTTTAATTCCCCCCCCCCCCCCTGATATTAATCATCCTTGTCTCTTCATGTCCCGCAGACCGCAGAAACTGGCAGGTTGAATATTCGTGGCATATAGATTCAGAACCTCAGCCAAAGGGATGTAGCGTTGAGTGAGCCATATGGTTCTTGATGCTTATTAATAGCCTCGCAAGTTCCCGTTTATTTTATTCCCATCTTTGGAGTTTAGGGTTAGGGTGAGTGTCATTCTTTAGTTTGCTTTTTAGTAACCTCTGGCCCGAGTTCTTCACTGTATTCTGAAACCGCTGCAAATGGGGAACACGCACGTTCTGCTTAATTTCAAAATATCTTCCAGTGATGCATAGAATTTATACAATACCGACAGAGTAGAAGTAGGCCATCCGGCCCATCCATTCTGCACCGACCGTCTTCAATAATAGTCTCTCCAGGCCCACTCCCCAACCCCACCCCAGTAGCCAACCTAACCTGCACATCTTTCAACATTAAATGCCAGAACCTTATCGATTATATTTCTCTTCATATTTTTCAGTGGCAATGGCTTCGCAGTCGGCAGCACAAGGTATGTGGAATGTAAAATGACTATTCACAACCACTTATAGCAACAACATGATAGTCAATAGTGAGCTTCACACATACCAAATATAATCTTTATTAAGAAAGGAAAATAAAAGAAAATTACAGCACAGGAACAGGCCCTTCGGCCCTCCCAGCCTGCGCCGATCCAGATCCTTTATCTAAACCTGTCGCCTATTTTCCAAGGATCTACTTCCCTCTGTTCCCCACCCGTTCATATATCTGTCTAGATGAATCTATGCCTCAATTAAGTCACCTATTAACCTTCTTCTCTCTAACACAAACAGCGTCAAGTCCCTCAGCCTTTCCTCATAAGATCTTCCCTCCATACCAGGCAACATTTGTAGGAACAACAGGGTGGTTGTGATGGGAGATTTTAACTTCCCCAACATTGAATGGGACTCATGTAGTGTTGGAGGCGTAGAGGGAGCAGAGTTTGTAAGGAGCATCCAGGAGAGATTTTTAGAGCAGTATGTAAATAGTCCAACTCGGGAAGAGGTCATACTGGACCTGGTATTGGGGAATGATCCCGGCCAGGTGGTTGAAGCTTCAGTCGGCGATTACTTTGGGAATAGCAATCACAATTCCATAAGTTTTAGAATACTCATGGACAAAGATGAGAGTTTCCCTAAAGGAAGAGTGCGAAATTGGGGAAAGGCAGAGTATAATAAAATTCGGCAGGAGCTCGGGAATGTGGATTGGGAGCAGCTGTTTAAGGGTAAATCCACATTTGAAATGTGGGAGTCTTTTAAGGAAAGGTTGATTAGAGTGCAGGACAGACATGTTCCTGTGAAAATGAGAGGTAGAAATGGCAAGATTAGGGAACCATGGATGACGGGTGGAATTGTGAGACTAGCTAAGATGAAAAAGGAAGCATACATAGGATTGAGGCAACTCAAAACTGATGAAGCTTTGGAGGAATATCGGGAAAGTAGGACGAATCTCAAACGCGCAATAAAGAGGGCTAAAAGGGGTCATGAAATATCTTTGGCTAACAGGGTTAAGGAAAATCCCAAAGCCTTTTATTCGTATATAAGGAGCAACAGGGTAACTAGAGAAAGGATTGGCCCACTCAAAGACAAAAGAGGGAATTTATGCGTAGAGTCAGAGGAAATAAGTGAGCTTCTTAATGAGTACTTTGCATCGGTATTTACCAAGGAGAGGGAAATGATGGATGTTGAGGCTAGGGATGGATGTTTAAATACTCTAGGTCATGTCTGTATAAGGAAGTGGGAGGTTTTGGGTATTCTAAAAGGCATTAAGGTGGACAGGTCCCCAGGACTGGAAGGGATCTATCCCAGGTTAATGAGGGAAGCGAGGGACGAAATAGCTGGGGCCTTAACAGATATCTTTGCAGCATCCTTGAGGTCCACGGGTGAGGTCCCGAAGGACTGGATAATTGCTAATATTGTCCCTTTGTTTAAGAAGGGTAGCAGGGATAATTCAGGGAATTATAGACCTGTGACCTTGATGACAGTGATAGGTAAACTGTTGGAGAAGATACTGAGGGATAGGATCTATTCACATTTGGAAGAAAATAATTATCAGTGATAGGCAGCATGGTTTTGTGCAGGGAAGGCCAAGTCTTACAAACCTAATAGAATTCTTTGAGGAAGTGACAAAGTTAATTGATGAGGGAAGGACTGTAGATGTCATATACATGGACTTTAGTAAGGCGTTTGATAAGGTTTCCCATGGCAGGTTGATGGAAAAAGTGAAGTCGTATGGGGTTCAGGGTGTACTAGCTAGATGGATAAAGAACTGGCTGGGCAACAGGAGACAGAGAGTAGTGGTGGAAGGGAGTGTCTCAAAATGGAGAAAGGTGACTAGTGGTATTCCACAGGGATCCGTGCTCAGACCACTGTTGTTTGTGATATACATAAATGATCTGGACGAAGGTATAAGTGGTCTGATGAGCAAGTTTGCAGATGATACTAAGATTGGTGGAGTTGCATATAGTGAGACGGACTGTCAGAGAATACAGCAAAATATAGATAGATTGGAGAGTCGGGCAGAGAAATGGCCGATGGAGTTCAATCCAGGAAAATGCGAGGTGATGCATTTTGGAAGATGAAATTCAAGAGCGGACTATATGGTCAATGGAAGGGTCCTGGGGAAAATTGATGTCCAGAGAGATCTGGGAGATCAGGTCCACAGTTGGTAGGATGTTGCAAGTCCAGGCCAGATGGTGGGGGTTGAATGTAATGAGACATGAATCCAAGATCCCGGTTGAGGCCGCACTCATACGTGCGGAACTTAGCTATAAGTTTTTGCTCGGCAATTCTGCGTTGTCGCGTGTCCTGAAGGCTGCCTTGGAGAACACTTACCCGGAGATCAGAGGCTGATCTCAACCGGGATCTTGGATTCATGTCGCATTACATCCACCCCCCACCATCTGGCCTGGACTTGCAGAATCCTACTAACTGTCCTGGCTTGTAGACAATTCCCACCTCTTTATCCTGGGATCACCCCCTATCTCTGGATCTGTGATGATTTGATTACCCGCAAGTGCTCGCATTCCAAGCATTGTCCAGCATCTCTGACTTTGTCTATATAAATGTTTCTGGAACATACCTCTCCATTCACCTGAGGAAGGAGCAGTGCTCCCAAAGCTCGTGTTTGAAACACACCTATTGGACGTTAACCTGGTGTTGTAAGACTTCTTACTGTGCCCACCCCAGTCCAACGCCGGCATCTCCACACCAAAGTTAAGGAGAGACAGCATGGTTTCGTGAAGGGGAGGTCATGTCTCACTAACATGATCAAGTTGTTTGAGAAGTGACGAAGTTGATTGGTTTAGGAGAGGGCAGAAGATGTTGGACATTAGTAAAGCCTCTGGCAAGATCACTCAGGGCAGACTGGTGCATGGGAGTGAAGTCGCACAGGATCAGAGGGGAGCTGGTCAGGTGGATACATAACTGGCTCGGTCATAGAAGGCAGAGGGAAGCAGTGGAAGATGCGTATCTAAATGGACGGCTGTGACTAGCGGTGTTCCGCAGTGTTGGGACGTTTACTGTTTGTAGTATAAATAAATGATTTAGAGGAACATGTAACTGGTCTCATTAGCAAGTTTGCGGAAGACACAAAGGTTGGTGGAGTTGCGGATTGCGATCAGGACTGTCAGAGGATGCAGCTGGGCATATATTGGTTTTGGGGGAGAGACGGCAGATGGAGTTAAATCCGGAGAAATGGGAGTTAATGCATTTGGAATGTCTAATTCCGTGGGAAATAGCAATGAATGGCAGAACGCTTCAGAGTATTGACAGACAGATGGATCTGGGTGGACAGGCCCAACGTCACCGAAAATGCAACACAGGTGGAGTACATAGAACACAGAACATAGACCATTACAGCACAGTACAGGCCCTTCGGCCCTCGATGTTGCTCCGACCTGTGAACCCTCTCTAAAGCCCATCTACACTATTCCCTTATCGTCCATATGTCTATCCAATGACCATTTGAATGCGTTTAGTGTTGGCGAGTCCACTTCTGTTGCAGGCAGGACATTCCACGCCCTTACTACTCTCTGAGTGAACAACCTACCTCTGACATCTGTCCTATATCTATCTCCACTCAATTTAAAGCTATGTCCCCTCGTGCCAGACATCACCATCCGAGGAAAAAGGCACTCAATGTCCACCCTATCTAATCCTCTGATCATCTTGTATGCCTCAATTAAGTAATCTCTTAACCTTCTTCTCTCTAACACAAACAGCCTCAAGTCCTTCAGCCTTTCCTCGTGAGATCTTCCCTCCATACCAGGCAACATCCTGGTAAATCTCCTCTGTACCCTTTCCAATGCTTCCACATCCTTCCTATAATGCGACGACCAGAACTGCACGCAATACTCCAAATGCGGATGTTAATTCCTGGTTAATTTGCTGTCAGTCTAGATTCAATAAAATCTGAGATGGATTCGCAGGTTTCATATCATTTAATTATAACTAACTTGCAAGGCTGACTCAGTCCATAGAGCTACAGAACACACATACTGTCTTCTGCAGCATCCCAGGATAAAGAGACCCTCAAACAAAGGAACACTGGAGATATACTTCAAATTACATCAAGATTCGCATACAAACTTCCCATTGGTCATTTTACACACCTCCTGACCTGGTCATATATCCTAATTGGCTCACTTATCCTGGGCCCATTTTTTACCCAGCATCCTTTTCACTACTCTCTCCACGAGGCTACCATCCCCCGAGCCATGCTTTGCTCATCTCTTTGTTCTCTGTCTGTGGACACATTACCCTCAGGGTCCTACTGTCCACTTCCTCATTCCCTCCTTTTATCATTTCATGATAACCCATCATTCCTAGCTGTAGTTATGGCCCCTCAGCTAAGAAAACTCGTTGCTGCTTTCTAAATCCTATTGTAGCACCCCATCGGCCGCTGCATGCTCGTGGATCCTAACAGTCAATGCTCTAGGGGCGGTTATCTGTTCCACCGCACCCTGCATTTTACCCAGCACGCATTTAACGATGGCCAGGCCCACAAAGATGCAGGTGAGATAGTCAAGAGCATACCGGTTCTGCATGGCAAACACCCTGAGTTGAGATAATTCCCTGGTTATTGCCCCGAGGGTCCCAAAGGTTTCGTTGCCCAGCATGGTAAGGCCACAAATAATATAATTCCTATCGATGACCGCCAAGGAACCCCCCCCCCCCCCTCCAGTGTCAAGGTGTTCAGAATTCCCCATCCGGCTGAGTGGCCCCGGGTTGGGTGCTGGGACCTGAGATTTCTTCCAACCTTCGCAGAATTCGGCTGAGACTGACCGGCGCGCCAATATATGGTGCAGTATCCACTCAGTGGGGCAGGGGGCCGCAGTATCCACTCAGTGGGGGGCCGCAGTATCCACTCGGTGGGGGGACCGCAGTATCCACTCAGTGGGGCAGGGGGCCGCAGTATCCACTCAGTGGGGCAGGGGGGCCGCAGTATCCACTCAGTGGGGCAGGGGGCCGCAGTATCCACTCAGTGGGGGGGCCGCAGTATCCACTCAGTGGGGCAGGGGGGCCGCAGTATCCACTCAGTGGGGCAGGGGGCCGCAGTATCCACTCAGTGGGGCAGGGGGCCGCAGTATCCACTCAGTGGGGCAGGGGGCCGCAGTATCCACTCAGTGGGGCAGGGGGGCCGCAGTATCCACTCAGTGGGGGCAGGGGGGCGCAGTATCCACTCAGTGGGTAGGGGGCCGCAGTATCCACTCAGTGGGGCAGGGGGGCCGCAGTAGTCCACTCAGTGGGGCAGGGGGGGCGCAGTATCCAACTCAGTGGGGCCAGGGGGGCCCGCAGTATCCACTCAGTGGGGCAGGGGGCTGCAGTATCCACTCAGTGGGGGGCCGCAGTATCCACTCAGGGGGGCGGGGGGGCCGCAGTATCCACTCAGTGGGCAGGGGGCCGCAGTATCCACTCAGTGGGGGGCCGCAGTATCCACTCAGTGGGGGGGGCCCGCAGTATCCACTCAGTGGGGCAGGGGGCCGCAGTATCCACTCAGTGGGGCAGGGGGCCGCAGTATCCACTCAGTGGGGCGGGGGGGCCGCAGTATCCACTCAGTGGGGCAGGGGCCGCATTATTCCACTCAGTGGGGCAGGGGGGCCGCATATCCACTCAGTGGGGCACGGGGGGCCGCAGTATCCACTCAGTGGGGCAGGGGGGCCGCAGTATCCACTCAGTGGGGCAGTGGGCCGCAGTATCCACTCAGTGGGGCAGGGGGCCGCAGTATCCACTCAGTGGGGGGCCGCAGTATCCACTCAGTGGGGCAGGGGGCTGCAGTATCCACTCAGTGGGGCAGTGGGCCGCAGTATCCACTCAGTGGGGCAGGGGGCCGCAGTATCCACTCAGTGGGGCAGGGGGGCCGCAGTATCCACTCAGTGGGGCAGGGGGCCGCAGTATCCACTCAGTGGGGCAGGGGGCCGCCGTATCTACTCAGAGGGGCAGGGGGCCGCAGTATCCACTCAGTGGGGCGGGGGCCGCAGTATCCACTCAGTGGGGCAGGGGACTGTGGTAGGGACTAGAGTCCCGATAGCAATTTGGCGGGGAAATGGGAGTGACAAAACATTGGTCGCTGTACCATTAAAGGAAAAGTAGTATCCTGACTCCGTGTACCGGCTGGCATCACAATCAGTATATTGATTGAGCAGTGAACCCCCAGTAGCCCATTTCATCCAGCTTTGGGAAGCCCATTTGGGCCTCCTCGCAATGCAGAATGCCCTAGACCCAACAGTGATATGAGAGACATTCGCCCAGCCACCAAGGAGCTGGAGGCCAGCGTTCAATGGAACGCAGGTGGTGTTATAACAGACTAATTGGCCAGACGCCTGAGTGACGTGACACCTCCTATCCGTACCAGCGGGGAACAGACATGTTATGTTAGTTTCCATCTCTACCAGCAAACCGCCGTACCTCTCACTGCTGAAACAATTCTCGTACGACCAGGAGTCTCTATTGGGAGTGAAGTGGCTAGTTATATACACCCTCCACTGTTGAAGCTTATCCTGCTGTGAGTGGGAATTATCCCGAGGAAGGGGAAGGCAAATAGCTGGGGGGCCGAACCCGGATCGGAAGGAAGAGTAACTTGCTCGGGCAGTGGCTCGGAACTCTGACAATGAACCACAGTTTGGGGAGTGCCCCAAAGCGGTGAAACAGAAAATAACCTAGACACCGATGTGGGGTTTGGGTAGCAGACAACCCGCCCCTGGCCATACAAGCGGTGGTAGATCTAGTAGAAGAGATTCATACTGTCCAGGTTTCCCTTATTCCGGGTCCTAAATAAATTAAGTACATCTCCTGATAACCTACGTCTAGTTGTACCTCCCTCCTTACACAGCCCTTCCTCTGTCTAGTCCCTCTCTCTCTCTCACACAACCTCTTCCTACCCCCTCCTCACAGTTTGATTTTACCTGTAAGGCATCAAGTTTAACACATCCAAAATCAAATTTACATATACTCCAAAAACAAGGCAATGTCCATGCAGTCTTCCCTTCCCATCGTTGGGACCGGTGCAATTGCGTCATTAGTCCTGCCTGGTCCGTTAACCGGATGACCTTCCATGAGTCCATGCCACGTCCTCCTATATGGGGGCAGTGAAGAACGTCACTTTTGCAGAGGTGAAATGTCCGGGTACTTCGGTTGGGGTTACAGATGTAGATGATATTCCCCTGTTCCATTCCCGCCGCCGATGTCACTCTAAACGAGGCGATGCCGAAGATCACACAGGTGGTGTGTAGCCACCCCATCATGCTTCACACCTGTAAAATAGCGCTGGGGAAGGGAGGCAGGTTAGTGACCAACCTTTTACAGTGGTGGATGTGGACCCAAACACTCCGCCCCTCCACTTTAACTGCAGTGGAGGTGGTAAGGAGAACTTGGAAAGGCCCCTCCCATCGTGGCTCTGACCCTTTCCGAGTCCAATGTTTTTGACCATGACATAACGACCAGGCTGCACTGAGAGCGAGCTATGTGATAGGGACGGTGACGAGTGAGCTGCACGGACCTGGCCATGGAGCTCCTTGAGGGCGTTAGTGAGGGCTAGAACATAGTTAGTCCTTTCTTTAGTCAGATGGTGAAACTGGACCAATCTGGGAACAGGCAGTTTCCAGGGTGTTCTAATGGGCCTGCCGTAAAAGACTCGGCAGGAGAGAGCCAGGCCGATCCTGCGGGTGTGACCCACAGCTGAATGAGGGCAACGGGGAGCAACTTAAGCCATGTCAGTCCCGTGTCCGTTCTTAATTTAGCCAATTTAGTTTTGAGGGTCTGATTGTGTCTCTCAACCAACCCGACCGCCTGCGGTCTGCCCGCAGTCTAACTGCTGGCGTATGCCCAACAGGGAACAGAACCCCTTGTTGATCTGTCCAATAAAATGAGGCCCGTTATCAGAACTTAACTGAGCTGGTATTCCGTACATAAACACCTCATCACATTTTTACAGCCTCTGGCTCTCCGTCCTCTTCCATCTGGTGTGATGGTCACCAGTAACGAGATGTCATCTTTGGTGAATAATGATGGGCCAAGCCTATCGGCAGCATCCGAGCCCTAGCCAGCGTACAACACATATTAAGGCATCCAATGATTGTGCAGTACACAATTATAAGAACAAGTATTATCAATCCATGCATCAGGTAAAACCCCATGACCAAGCTATGAGAGATAACCCTGAGCTGAATTTGACTAGATAGATAGCCATCCTCAATACTACCATGTTGCCCTTAGGATTTATATCCTTCATATAGTTATACTGACTAGCAACTATCCCTCAGCCTTGTCATTCGTATTTACATGTCATGATTTGTAAACTGTGCAGGAAAATCAATGGTAAATGCATCCATCTCGCAGACCAGTGTCGATAGACCCTTTGTGATGTGCTTTCTTCAAGTCCAATCACCGTGAACCATAGCTGGCGCCGCTCAGGAAGGTAACACAATAGCGATTAGGGGTGTTCCACTACCTCCAAGGCATCTGACTACCTCGGGGTAATAGCACCATAAAAGCTCTATCATGTCCCTTAGAAGCAGCACACAACTCAGTCCATCAGCGACCAAAAGGTCCTTATCCCTCACTGGGGTTTTGTTTTGTAGGAAGTGCTTTCCGTTTCCCATAGGAATGGTAACTGATGATAATTTGTATCATGCACTGATTAACTTGCTTTATTAATTGCAGGAGCTTCAACCAATCCTGTTTCTATTCCTGACTTCCTGACTCTGACGTCGAACATTGTACTGAATCATGTATCCTGCCAGCCCTGGCTTACTTGAGACAATAGCTCCGTTTTCTTCAACCCCCTGTTGTCTGTTATCATTTTCCTTACCGCATGGAGTGTACACTTGCCATTATTTGTTTTCTTGTTAAACACCACGCACACACTTAGTACAGTTAACTTCTTGTGGTTACAACCCAATGAATTTATACATAACAGTCCCTAACAACTTACAGGACATTTAATCTGTAGTAACTGTTATACTCTCCAATGCTATATTTGTTACAAATTTCCCCTCGCGGCAGCAAGCTGCCAATATTCTAGACTATTGTCATTTAAAATACGGGGGTTCCTCGTCAGTCGCTGCTGTCTGCCGAGACCCTGTCACTTGTCTACATACTTGCACAGCCTTTTAGAGTCACATTGTTTGTCGGCCAAATTATCCTTGCAGTAATTGCACGTTGTCATTAATCTATCCCACTTAAACTGACACTTCTTGGATTCAAAATCCCCCCTGTGGTCACAAACCTCAATCATTAAAATTGCCTGATATTCCACAAAACAATCATGACAAACCTGAATGCCTCAAATCTCCCTGGGGGCTGCAGCATCCCATCGCTGTCTTTGCAAATGCATTATCCATTCTCCTGAATACTCAATATCTGACCATCCCCTGGGTTTCATATGACTACTACCAGTCCAAACAATCGGGCTACAGAATGCCCCACAATCCTGACTTGTGGTTTCCCGATGCTCACTGTGAACCATTTTAAACTGAGGGCCATTAATCACCGCCCTTGTTCTATCATTCCATACATTTAAATCTTTACTGATTACATTCCTACGCTCATTGCCCATAGGCTGCCAATGGAGTATCATAATTCCTCTGTATTTGTTCAATGTGACCAGATTTTAAAATTCTGACATAATTTCTTTTGCTCCAGACGCCATGGTTCTCTAACACAATTGTATGTTCACCGAAAAAACATTATTTTTTTTTATGATTACTTCTCCTGTGGTTTTATTCGGCAGTTTCACCCACACTTCCTCTCTGTCATCAATTGGTTTCAATATCCTCTTTTTTTCCCCTGCATCATCTTAATTTTATTAAATCTTTCCCTGTCATCAGATTCTTATTTCATGATACTGCAAGTAATTCTCCTAATCTAACTTCAGGTCTAATGTTTCTATTGTCTGATTGTCTAGGGGCAGCACGGTAGCATGGTGGTTAGCATAAATGCTTCACAGCTCCAGGGTCCCAGGTTCGATTCCCGGTTGGGTCACTGTCTGCACGTCCTCCCAGTGTGTGCGTGGGTTTCCTCCGGGTGCTCCGGTTTCCTCCCACAGTCCAAAGATGTGCGGGTTAGGTGGATTGGCCATGATAAATTGCCCGTAGGGTGCTAAAAAGTAATGTTAAAGGGGGGGGGGGTTGTTGTGTTACGAGTGTAGGGTGGATACGTGGGTTTAAGTAGGGTGATCATTGCTCGGCACAACATCGAGGGCCGAAGGGCCTGTTCTGTGCTGTACTGTTCTATGTTCTATGATACCCCCTCTATAATGTAATCTCTAACTTCTGGTCTAATATCTTTATTCCTTAAAGCTCCTTCTACAATGTATTTAACACTCTAAACTTCATTTCTTCTGCTAGTAACTTTTTAATCAATGCATCGGGCACTCGGACCCTGGTGGAGCTGTGCCGTGTCAATTTCAACCGGTCAGCTGCACATAGCTAACTGCTTGGAAGTCAAACTTCTCTTTGTGTTTATGCGAAGACCAATTTAGTGCTGAGCACATTTCTTGCCTGCCATTTATAACTTCTAAGTGATGTGAAACTATTTTATTATTTTTTTTAGCAGCCAAGACTATGCCGAGTTGCAACTAATCATTTACAAATCCCAATTTATACATTTTGATTTCACTTTTTGTTTTCGTCCTGAGACTTATGTGCTAATTAACTCCCACAATGTTAAGCATTATTACTAAGTTACTGAAGAACTTTCAAATACTTACCCCGTTTTAAATCTCACTTTAATACCTCCTAAAACACATTTCACAAAACTAGGAACAGAGGATATCACATTCTTATTAAACAGACTCATTCATTCATTGGAGATCTCCACTCAGACAAAAGGAATTCAAATCCTTATACATTCATTCATCAATACACAAGTTTGCCTCTGGTTCCCCCTGTCATTTATAACCCAATTCTGTTTCATTCAAACAACCCATATCTTCCCGAAACTATATTTGAACGGAATTGAACTGTCCGCAAACATTCCATCAGCGGTCTTTCACTGAATTGTTTCGCGGCATCACATCAACCCGATACAGACCTTAACCAATTTTAGCCAAATTCGAATTGAACGGAATTGAATTGTCTGCCAACATTCCATCAGCGGTCTTTTACTGAACTGTTTTAGCGACATCACATCAATCCGTTAAAGACCTTAACCAAATTAAAGTATAATTTAATAGAACCAATTTTTAATTTGCTACTCACATGCAACTGAGTGACCAGGCAACATCCCATCAGACTCCAACTGAACTGTTAGCCTCATTCCAAACCTGAGCCGTACCTGCAGTGACTGAAATCAAATCTTCTAATCCATCAGACTGACCATTGATTTCGTCGAGACAATCTCACCTGATCAAATGTGAGTGATGAGACTGTTAGCAGAATACGACAGAGGAAAATCGATATTGCAAGTTTTATCTAGTCATATCGTGGGCCCAGTTCCTCTTTCCCCTTCTGAGAGCAGTCCAATTCTGATCTCGCAGATGAAAGGCAAGGATGTCGAGAAACCCGGATTTTGGCACCAAATGTTAATTCCTGGTTAATTTGCTGTCAGTCTAGATTCAATAAAATCTGAGATGGATTCGCAGGTTTCATATCATTTAATTATAACTAACTTGCAAGGTTGACTCAATCCATAGAGCTACAGGACACACATACTGATTTCTACAGCATCCCAGTATAAAGAGACCCTCAAACAAAGGAATACTGGAGATATACTTCAAATTACATCAAGATTCGCATACAAACTTCCCATTGGTCATTTTACACACCTCCTGACCTGGTCATATATCCTAATTGGCTCACTTATCCTGGGCCCATTTTTTACCCAGCATCCTTTTCACTACTCTCTCCACGAGGCTACCATCCCCCGAGCCATGCTTTGCTCATCCCTTTGTTCTCTGTCTGTGGACACATTACCCTCAGGTTCCTACTGTCCATCATATTCGTTTGCTCACTTCCTCACGGCCGCATCAGAGTTTTGTACAACTGCAACATGACCTCATGGCTCCCAAACTCAATTCCTCTACCAATAAAAGCTAACATACCGTACGCCTTCTTAACAACCCTCTCAACCTGGCTCTCAACTTTCAGCGATCTATGGACATGGACACCGAGATCTCTCTGCTCATCCACACTACCAAGAATCTTACAATTATCCCAGAGAAGGTAGTTAAGAAGGCAGACAGCGTGCATGCGTTCAACAGCCGGGCCATTGAGTTTTAAAATTGGCAAGTCATGCTGCAGTTGCACAGAACCTTAGTTAGGCTGTTGTATTTTATATTTTCCCCGCGTCTTGACTGTGATAGAGAAATACAAACATGATTCATTAGGTAAGCAAAACTGAACTTTATTTCCGAATTTAGAACTGACTGCTAGCAGTATGGCTGAGATTTGAAGTTGTAAAGCAGTCAATTACAAACTGCTGAGTCCGTCCCAAGTCTGCGATATTACAGAAAAAGAAGGCGATTCTTATACATTATAGGATCAAGATAACATGAATACAGCTTGGTCAGGAATTTGATTGAAAGTAAAACATAAGTAATAATCGTTACAATGGCGTCACCTTGCTGACCTTTAGGGGACTTGAGTTTCATATCATTATCTTGGCTTTGTTTTAAGAAAGGGAAGAAGTTGTTTAGGAACAGGAAGAAATAGTTGTTCAGCTTGTTATGTATTAAGATTACTTCTAGCTCCAAGCCTTATCTAGACTCTCAGAGTCACCCAGTTCCCAGGACATGCTGTCTCTGTGTATTCTGTGCCTTAGGTTATATGAAATCAGTTTAAATTCACTTGTACCAAGAAAACTTGACTACTTTTCCCATCATGCCATTATTTGCTTCACACAATACTGCACTCCCCCCTTTTGTCATATCATGACAACCAGCTAAATAGGTATATCCATGATTCGTTTGAAAATGCATTTGCACAAGCAGGCAAACAATCCTATCCCTAGTAGCATTAGTAGCAGTAGAATAAAGGTCTTAAAGATCCAGTCAAATAATTCATGATCCAACCACCCTAGCCAACCCGGCGGGTTACAGTCGTGAAATTCATTGCCAATTTCTTGAATTTGAGCAACCTGTTTCTTAATGTGGTCGGCCAGGTTAGTGATATTTTCAGAGCCATCTGGAATGTAAGTACAGCACTCTTGGCCTATGATAGCTCACGTTCCTCCCTGCGAGGCTAACAGATAATCCAAAGCCAGTCGATTTTCTAATGCCAAGGTCCGGACAGCCACTAGCTCAACTGAGACCTCGGCCAGTGCCTGTCCAGTGTCCCTGGCTTCTGTTGCAGTTACGTTTGCCAGATATTCCAATGCTGAGGCCATGTAGATCAGTTCGTTCATGCCTTGCCCGTTCCGTTTTAGAAATTGTTCTTTTTGCTCGCGAGGGGGAGTGCTTAAGGGTGCTTAAGGGTGGGTCGATGATGCATTTGGGGTATGACATATCCCAAAAAGTAGGATCCTGTCCAATCAATGGGGAGCCACGGATATGCTTTAGTGCCGCATATGAAGTAGGTTCCATTGTAGGCTGTAAAATCAT
Source organism: Scyliorhinus canicula (assembly GCF_902713615.1). Taxonomy (NCBI): domain Eukaryota; kingdom Metazoa; phylum Chordata; class Chondrichthyes; order Carcharhiniformes; family Scyliorhinidae; genus Scyliorhinus; species Scyliorhinus canicula. The sequence continues at coordinate 620,673 of NW_024055727.1, forward strand.
CAGCTGATGTCATCCAGGGGATTGTATTGGTAGGTTGCACCTACTTTGCCCCATTAACTTTCCTTTCCCTGCTTTATTAAAACATATGGAACCTTGAACATTATACGAGTGGACAGTGAGGGAGGGTGGAGTTAGGGCATGATTATAGGTAGGTTGATACGAAGCTGAAAATTTAGTCATGTCATAGCCAACAGATCTCCATATTTTCATATTCCCCCTATCTCCCCTGATTCCTGTTTGATTTTGTCGTAAAATCCATTCAACTGTTTCTGTGGTATGAAAGGGGAGGGATTGGAGAGGTATTCCTTCCCTTGAATGGACAGGAATGTGGGTGCAAACCCAACACTTGCTAATATTCAATTTTTCGGCGTAAAGATATGACATATGTAAATAGGTATTGGAAGGCAGGTCTCGTTTAGTTCGTTTTTTTACTACCGAGTGGCCATTGAGGCTAAATAGTCCAGAAAGTCCAAAAATTATACTGAAGATCTTCATCCTGTGTTCTCGTCTGGGTTGGAGACTATCTTCTTGCAATCGGATAGATGTAACCAACTTGAACGTCCTTCAAGTTTGACCGAAGTTGGCGTCGTCAGTAATACGAGGAAGGGTCCGCTCCAGCGTTGTCCTAGTTTCTTTCTGTCCCAGTTTTTTACCAACACGAGGTCTCCGGGTTTGACCACTGGATATCGAGGGACGGCTGTCCCTGTCATTACTGGGAGATGTACCTGTTTTACCTGTGAGTGAAGAAACTTCAAAGAAAGTGTTAATTGATTCAAATAGTTCTGTATTTGTTCCCCCATCACATGGAGGTCTACTCCCTCTAGGGGTTTTTTATGGGCATCCCAGGGAGTCCTCATTGGCCGACCATAGACTATCTCTGCAGCTGACAGTCCGGTCCGCGAATGGGGAGTCACTCGCATGTGAAACAGTGCCAAAGGTAATACTTTTAGCCAATTTAACCCAGTTTCTTCAGTTAATTTAGATAATTTTTCCCTTAAAGTCCCGTTGGCTCTTTCCAGAATTCCTGCTGCCTGCGGGTGATACGCGCAGTGCAGTTGCTGTTTAATTACAAGGGCTTTGCACAATTCAGTATTGATCCGAGCTACAAAATGTGGTCCATTGTCTGAGCTCACCATTTTGGGTACCCCAAAACGAGGAATTACTTCCGTTAACAACAACTTCACTACTGTATGTGTCATACAATTAGTGGTGGGGAAGGCTTCAATCCATTTACTAAACACATCGATTATTACTAAACAATATTTATAGCACTGTGCTTTTGGCAATTCGATAAAATCAAGCTGTATACAAGCAAAAGGATCATCTGGCAAGGGGGTGGTTCCCGGAGGACCTTTACCCTTATTATGTTTCATGCAAATGACGCATCGATCCAGCCGCGTTTGCGCTGCTGTATTCAAATCTGGGTGCCACCAAGTTTTTAGGAGTAGCTGTACGATTCCCTCCTTGCCAAGATGGGTACAAGAATGCAAATTATCAACAAGTAACGGCAATAAAGAATTCGTAATACAAACTTGACCAACTGGAGTAAGCCAGAGGTCTCGTGTCAAGGAGTGCGAACACCCCATTGACTTCCATAGTGTTCACTCAGAATCAGAGGCGTCCCTCTGTAAATTTTGAACTTCAGCTATCTCTGGCATGCCCTTCGTCCGCAATGCAGGTACCTGGTTTAGAACCTGATTAGCCCCACTGGGAACAATTAAAGAGGTTGATGAAGCTGCAGTTTTAGCAGCTGAATCAGCACGGGCATTTCCTAGTTGAACAGGAGTGTCACCCTTCGTGTGCGCAATGCATTTAATAACTGCCAATTGACGGGGAAGCTGAATAGCATCGAGGAGATTTTTAACCCAAAGAGCATTTTGAATGGGAATTCCCGCAGAGGTGAGAAAACCTCGCTGTTGCCAGAGGCGGCCGAAATCATGGGGTCACGCCAAAGGCATACCTAGAATCAGTGTAAACATTAGTACTTTTGTCTGAGACCAAAATACATGCTTGAGTAAGGGCACATAGTTCGGCTTTTTGTGCAGAAACAGGTGTCTGGAAGGCTGCTGCTTCCTGCACGTCAGTGTCTGTTACCACGGCATATTTCGACTGTGGGACGCCAAATGGGGAAATGGAAGAACTGCCATCAACATAAACAATTAGATCTGGATTATCAATAGGCCTGTCTGTTAAATCCGGGCGAGGTGCGGTAAGGAAGTGATTCCGAAGCAAACAATCGTGTGGTGGGTCCTCAAGGTTATCGGGGGGCTGTTCAAGGAACACAGCAGGATTTAAGGTTGAACAATAATGAAAAGAGAGGTCGGGGTTTTGCAATAGTGAAACGTCATAGCGGCTCAATCGCGCTTGAGTCAGATGCTGGGTTTGCTGAGACGTGAGGAGAGCCACAATAGAGTGTGAGGTATGCATTTCTACTGGCTGGTAAAGGGTTAGATTAGAGGCTGCCTGGACTACCAAATGGACAGCAGTAAGAATTTGGGTGCAGGGAGGTAGACCGCATGCTACATGATCTAATTTAGTAGAATAGTAGGCGACTGGGCGACGCCGGTCACCGTGTTCTTGTGTAAGAACACCAGTGGCACATTTATCAAGAACATTAACGTACAGCTGAAAGGGTCTGTCATACATAGGTCGTTCTAGTGCTGGGGCGGTAGCCAGGGCATTTTTCAGAGTAATAAAAGATTGTTTTGCTGAATCAGGTAGATCAAACTTAAGAGGAGCATTTTGAGAGGAGTACGGAGTTAATTCTTTAGTATATACAGTAACATTTGGAATTCATTGTCTGCAAAAGTTCACTAATCATAAAATGGCTCGCACCTGCTTGGGCAATGTAGGAAATGGGGTCTGCAGTATAGGAGGAATGCGTTCCTGAGTAAGGGAGCGATCTGTAGCACTTATTAGGACATCCAAAAATTTGACTTGGCGTTAGCCTTTCTGAACTTTAGCGGGCGGGATCACATATCCCCATAAATTGAGACGGATGAGCAGGTAAACGGTGTCACGCTGGTTAGCGATGAAATCAGGGCTGGCAAGGAGTAAGTCATCAACATATTGAATGATGGTGGAGCCACCAGGAGGTGCTAATGTCGCTAACTGGGAGAGACCAAACGCCATTCGGATGGTCTACCTATCTTAGGAACTGGAAGAATCGGGGTATTACAGGGCGATTGGCATGGTATCAAAATTCCCTGTTGAAGGAACGATTGAATCATGACTGAGACTCCTTCTTCAGCCTCGGGCCGCAAAGGGTACTGTGAAATTGAGGGCAAGGGCTTATCAGGTTTGATTCTAATAACAACGGGAGGGACATTAGTGAGACCAACTTCGTGTTTGGAGGCTGCCCATAAATCTGCGGGTAGTTCAGGAGTCGTAGATTGGGTTGAATGATGATGGTGCAGTGTGCCAATGTGGACAAATGGGCGTTTAAAATATTCTAAAGTGCCTGCGGGTAGGGTTTGACTTTCATTGAGGAAAGGATCAGCTTGTCCTCGTAGTGCAGCTGCCAGAAATCCGAAGGACTTGGCACTGTAGCCTTCATTGACAGAAAGGGTCACGTGGGGTGATACAAGTCTCGACTGACGCCATAGGCTGTGGGGTAAATCGACAAGAAAGGCAGACTGTTTTTTTTCTTGGTAAATGCTCTCCAAATCGGGCGAGGTTACTGTATGATCGTAGCAAAGAGTGATATGTGGATTGGGAATATCTAAGGGAGGTGAAAAGTGTGAGGGATCAAAATCAATCGACCACCACTGTGGAGTAGTGAATAGGGGAAAGTTTCGAAGCTGGGCCTGCGGGATAGGTGATATAGTAATGCCGTTATCAAGGCTTGGGTCACTATATTCTCTCATCTGGACTCTTATCGGGTGTTTTAATAGTTGTGCCAAAGTGTCATTAATATTTTTTAAGAATTCCTGCAGTTCTTAGATTTTTATTTTTTTAAACAGTGGTACTCAGGGTGAACGTTAGCTGCCAGCTTAGAACACAGAGCAATCAGGCGCAGGCTCAGAAGTTATTAAATTCTGCAGCTGGTGACCTGGTATTTGAGACAGTTCTATAAACATTCCATTATCAATGCACTGTATTACCGCTCCGAATTTGCAGTGTCTGTCTGCCTAATGTCAGGTGTGGTTTGTTGTTGTACATCCTTACTGTGAGAATGCTATGAGTGGGACATATTTCAGTCAATTTTCAATATTTGCTATTTAACCTTTTTTTGGAAAGAGACATTACTGGATGTTTATTATTTCTTTTTATTTCTAATGAACTGAACCATCGCCGAGTCTATCTGGACGGCCTGAAACGATCTGAAGTTATTTTAGACAAGAATCCATTGTTAAGTTCCTAACTTTAATCTTGCATTGACTTTGCTCCCCTTTTTTCATTTTGGGCGATTTGTCATCCTCAGATATTCCTGAACAAAAACTAATGGTGTATTTTAGCCCCTTTCTGATCAAGGCGGATAGCCTAACTTGGTTCTTTTCCCATATGAAAAATGAAATGAAAAATGCGCATTCCATTTTCAAGACCTGTCAATTCTATACCCAATTTTAATTCTTTATCCTGCCAGCTGGCTAACAAAGAGGCATCCTTCAATTTTGGACAATATTCCCTCCATAGAGCAACTAACATTTTAGCAGTTGACGCCCTATTATTTCCCCAAATCACTTGTTGAGCTTCTATTACTGTTGATAGGTCTTTAGTTGTTCACACAGCGTTTGCAGTATGCTGCCATTTTAAAAAGTTGTATCTAAAGTTTTACCCATTGCACACTTTGTCTGATGCCAGATGGTCCTTCCGATTACACTTTTAACAATTGATTAAGGAAATTACGTGTGTGATGTTTTATGTCAGGGTCCGCACGCTTTTTGCCCTGTTTATGTGTTGTTAAGCAGAGTTATCCGCATCTGCAGGAGATTATAGTTTAAATCACGAAGTAATCGCGCTCCGTGCAAACCAATTAACAGCTCGAAGGTGACACTGTAAAGATTCTGTGTCACCCGCCTTACAAAGTTAACGGGAACCTTTTATCGCAAAGGTTTCAGGTAATAACAAGGACTATGTTGGCATCGATATCTCTTTACCTCTTTCAAATAATCACAGCTTGAAACTTAATTTTTAAAGTCAAAGTCTGAAAAATGAAATATGAATTCTTTCCCTCTCTCTCTTATCTATCTCTCTCCCTCTCTACATAACTCTGTCTGTCTTTGGAACTCTTGTTGATCTTTCTCTTTATCTGCCTACCTCTCCATTTCTGCCTCTCCCTGACTCGCTCTCTTTCGCTCTCTCTAACAGTTCCTGTCTCTTGTCGCTGGCTCTCTCTCTCTCCTTTAATCTCTTCCTCTATCTCTCTTTCTCTCTCTTGGATTCAGCCCTTGTCCTTGGGGAAAAATTTTGAACAAAAATTTATCATTCTCTTTCGAAAACTTTATCTGTGTTATTCCATTTAAGTCAATTTGCACTGATTAATCTTGGAGGCATTAGCTGTTCTCTGAGATGTATTTCTTCGTTTGTCAATTCAGAAAAGACCAACTGTCTGCTGAAATGGTTAATGTTTCCTACAGAATCTAAGGGGCGGAGAACTTGGCGTGATGCCATTTACGTCTTTTCACGCAATCTAAAAACTTATTCATATTTCAATTACTCTTATTTGTAAAGTTAATTTCTTTTAAACTGATATAGTGTGAACTAAACAACTTTGGGAACATTTGCAAGAGGAATTATGAATGTTTTGCCATTAGTTTAAAAACAATTCGAGTACGCATTTTGTTGTCCTTCAGAAGAACCACGTGTTATCATAATAAGGCCAGTACAACATTCTAAGCAGTAGTCAGTTTACATTATCTGATGTACTAAATTTCGTTCAAAAGCAATGTTGAACTTTAGTCATTATTGCCAGCATGCTTCTAAATTGGTAACTTATTAACTTCACTTCTATAATTTCCTTATTGTGGATCTTTTAATCAACACCTTTTAGTCAATTATCATGTCTTCCGTAGAGAAGGGTTGTTCGATATTTACGGCTTGCGTCTGTGACCGAGTGTGTGTCGCTAAGGGGGATACGTTAGCGGGAGTTTCATTGGTAATGGGATCAGAAGTGGGTCAGGACTTGGGAAAGTGGAATTGTAGGATCGGGGAGCGCAAAATGACGGTGGGGTCTAGGGTTCAAATCCTCCTCGTCTTCCGTATCGCTTGAATAGCGGAACATCGGCATGCCAGAGCAACTGGGAGGGTCCTCCTTTCCTATAATCTTACGAGCTAGCCCTATTTGTCTGGTGAGAGGAGGTTTCTTATTGCCGAATTGCTTTTTTAGTGTTTTGACTGTTTTCTATCCCAAAGCTCACATTACAATTTTAGTCTCCCAATTTTTCAATTTACCGTTCACACACTCATTAATATCTCTTTTGCGGGCGTTATCTCTCCAACTCATTGTGATTGTTCGTTGCGTTAAGTGGACTGTTTTTTTTTCCACTGTAAAATTAAACAATTTGAAACCAGCATTTTTTTTCGATTGCTTTTTATTCTGCATCAACGCTATTGTGAAAGTTCCAAGATCCCTGTGTAACCTAGTGGCCAGATATCGTTAATTTATTGTTTAAAGCAGCGCTGCAGCCAATCTTCGAATATTACGTTCTTGAGAAGGGGTTTCAAAACACATGAAAAATAGAGGGGAATTGCCCCTAGTTTTGTCTAAAGTTTGTCGCATAATGTCAGTAAAATGTGCCCCTGGCAAAAAATGGTTTAAAAATATTTTCTGGTACCAAATCAAATTGGAGGGTCCTTGACCCCAAAAAATTACTGACAGGGTCCCTGACCCCAACAAATTACTGACAGGGTCCCTGACCCCAAAAAATTACTGAGAGGGTCACTGACGCCAAAACATTACTGAGAGGGTCCCTGACCCCAAAACCTATTGACAGGGTCCCCGACCCCAAAACTTAATCAAAGGGTCCCTGACCCAAATTTATTGACAGCCTGTATAAATCTGATCGGATGAAAAACGAGATCAACAAGGTCCCTGACCTGCAGCTAATTACACAAAAAAAATGTACTCACAGTCAAATTTAGATTCGAGAACCGTCACCTGTTTAGTTACTTCCGTCAGGGATGAGGGGTCGCAGCACAGATCCGAGAGAGAGAGAGAGACCAAGGTCAATCTTACCTTGTGCCGGCATCTGTCTCTTTACTCCGGTCATGGCTTTGATCACTTTTTCTCAGTCCCTCATGGGAGATCACTCAGGATATTGGATTTTTTCTCGCAGCGCCAAATGTCGTATTCAATATTTTCCCCGCTTCCGGACTGTGATAGAAAAATGCAAACATGATTCATTAGGTAAGCAAAACTGAAATTTATTTACGAATTAATTACGAACTGACTGCTAGCAGTAATGGCTGAGACTTGGAGTCGGAAAGCAGTAAAGTACAAACTGCTGAGTCCGTCCCAAGTCTGCGATATTACAGAAGAATAAGGCGATTTTTATACATTATAGGATCAAGATAACATGAATACAACTTGGTCAGGAATTTGATCGAAAGTAAAACATAAGTAATAATCATTACAATGGCGTCTCCTTGTTGACCTTTGGAGGACTCGGGTCTCATGTCATTATCTTGTCTTTGTTTTAAGCGATGGACAAATTTGTTTCAGAACACAGGAAGAGACAGTTTTTTAGCTTATCGTATATATTTAGACTGCTCTGGTCTCATGACGAACGTGTCTTATCTGAGTGTTAGATTCAGCCAGTTCTCAGGTCAAGTTGACCTCGGCTGTTTGTATCTGTGCCTTAGGTTATGTGAACTCAGTTTAAATTCATTTGTACCAAGAAGACTTGACTAGTTTTCCCATCATGCCATTATTTGCTTCACACAATACCACATATATACCTGTCCTCGAAATCACTTCTCTATCTATCCATCGACAAAAATCTCTCTAACCCTGTATCTCTCTCTCACTGTCTCTCTCTCTCACTCTCTACCTCTCTCTCACACTCTCTATCGCTCTTTCGCACACACTCTCTCTCTTTCCCTCTCTTTCTCTCTCTTTCTCATTCTCTCCCTCGATATTGCTCACGCTCAAACCACGATCTCCCTCTCTCCCTCCTTTTTCACTTTCTCCTTCTCTCTCTTTCTACCTTTATCTCTCTCTCTCCCGAGATACAGATCTCTCCCTAACCCTCGATTTTTCTCTATCCTTTTTCTCTTTCACTCTCTCCCCCTCGATATAGCTCTATCTCAATTCACGATTTCGCTCCCTCTCTCTCATTTTTCTCTTTCTCTTTCTCCTCTCGCTTTCCTTGTCTTTCTCTCTGCTTATCTCTCTTTCGCGCTCTCGCTCTCTCCATCTCTCTCCCCCCTCTCTCCTTCTTTCTCTCTCTATCTTTTGTCCCTCTTTCTCTCATTATCTTTCTCTTCCCTAGATATAGCTCTCTCTCAACCCTCGATTTCTCTCTCTCTCTCCTTCATTTCCTCTTTCTCTTTTCCTGATTCTCTCTCTTTCTTTCACTTATTCTCTCTTTCTCTCTCTCGCGCTCCTTCTTTCTCTTTCGTTTTCTCTTTCTCTCTCTTTCTCTCACTTTCTCTCTTGTCCACTCTCACTTTATCTCTCTCTCCCTCGATATAGCTTTCTCTGAACCCTCGATTTCTCTGTCTTTCTCCTTCTTTTTCTCTTTCTCTTTCTCTCTGCCTTTCCCCCTCCACCTCTGTTTCTCTCTCTCCCTCGATAAAGCTCGCTCTCAACCCTCGATTTCTCCCTCTGTCTCTCGCTCTCTTTCTCCTTTCTCTCTCTCTTTCCCTCATTCTCTCTCTCTCTCCCTCGATATACCTCTCTCTCAACCCTCCGTATCAATCAGTCCCTCCCTCTCTCCTTTTTCTTTTTCTCTTTCTCTCCCTCGATATAGCTCTCTCTCAACACTCGATATCTTTGTCATCGGACTGCTAAACCAGAGACCCAGAGGGACCCCGAATCGAATCCCATCACGGCAGATGGTGAAATTTGAATTCATTCAAAATATCTGCAATTAAAAAATCTAATGGTCATGAAACCCATGTTTGAGGGCAGCACGGTAGCATTGTGGTCAGCACAGTTGCTTCACAGCTCCAGGGTCCCAGGTTCCATTCCCGGCTTGGGTCACTGTCTGTGTGGAGTCTGCACATCCTCCCCGTGTGTGCGTGGGTTTCCTTCGGGTGCTCCGGTTTCCTCCCATAGTCCAAAGATGTGCAGGTTAGTTGGATTGGCCATGATAAATTGCCCTCAGTGTCCAAAAAGTTTAGGATAGGGTGGAAGTCAGGGCTGAAGTGGGTCGGTGCATTCTCGATTGGCCGAATGGCTTCCTTCTGCACTGTATGTTCTAAGTTATTTCTCTCGTCTTCACTTTCTCTCTGTTTCACTTGCTCCCTCGATTTCTCTCTCCCTCTCTCTTACATTTTCTATTTCTCCCTCTTTATATTTTTTCTTCCCTTTCTTGCCTTCTCTCTCCATCGATACAGCTCTACCTCAACCTTCGATTTCGCTCTCTCTCTGTCTTTTTCTCTTTCTCTCTCTCTTTCCCTCTCTTTCTCTCTGTTACTCTCTCTCTCCTTCGATAAAGCTCACTCTCAATCCTCGACTTTCTCTCCGTATCCCTCTCACTCCTTTTTCTCTTTCTGACTCTTTCCCTCTCTTTTTCGCCTCCTGCTTCCTTTTCTAATTCCCTCTCCCTCTTTCCCTCTCTTATTATTCTCTCTCTGTCTCTGTCTCCCTCTTTCTTTTTCTCTCGCTCCTTTTTTTCCTCTTTCTCTCTCTCTCTTTCTTTCTCTGTCTCTCTTTTCTCTCTCCCCGCGATATACCTGTCTCACAACCCACGATGTCTCTCTCTTTCGTTTTCTCATTCTCTTTCTCACCCTATCCCTCGATATCGCTGCCTCTATCTCTGTATCTCTCTCTCTCGCTCTCTCTCAATCACTCTTTCTCCCCTTCTGTTTCTTTTATTCTCACTCTCTCATTCTCCTTCTTTCTCTCTCTCTCGCTCTCTTTCTCTCTCTCCTTCTTTTTCTCTTTCTCCCTTTCTCTCTCTTTCCCTTCTTTCTTTCTCTCTTTGTCTTTCTCTCTCCTAGATATAGCTCTTTATCAACCCTCCATTTCTCTTTTTCTCTCTCCTTCTTTTTCTCTCTGATTTTCTTGATTATTCTCCCTTTGTATCTCTTTCTCTCTCTTCCTCTCTCTCCCTCGATATAGCTCTATCTCAATCTCAATAGGGCAGCACGGTAGCATGGTGGTTAGCATAAATGCTTCACAGCTCCAGGGTCCCAGGTTCGATTACCGGCTGGGTCACTGTCTGTGCGGAGTCTGCACGTCCTCCCCGTGTGTGCGTGGGTTTCCTCCGGTTGCTCCGGTTTCCTCCCACAGTCCAAAGATGTGTGGGTTAGGCGGATTGGCCATGCTAAATTGCCCGTAGTGTCCTAAAAAGTAAGGTTAGGGGGGGGGGGGTTGTTGGGTTACGGGTATAGGGTGGATACGTGGGTTTGAGTAGGGTGATCATTGCTCGGCACAACATCGAGGGCCGAAGGGCCTGTTCTGTGCTGTACTGTTCTATGTTCTATGTTCTAACCATCGATCTCGATCTCTCTCTCCTTTTTCTCATTCTCGTTCTCTCTCTCTTTCCCTCTCCCTATTTGTCTCTCTCCCTCGATAAAGCTCTCTCTCAACCCTTGACTTTCTCTATCTCTCTCTCTCTTTCTCACTCCCTCTCTCTCTATCTCTACTTTCTATCTCGCCATTCTCTCTATTTCCCTCTCTTTCTCCTTTTTCTCTTTCTCTCTCTTCCCCTCTATTTGTCTCTCTTTCTCTCCTTCTTTTTCTCTTTCTCTTTTCCTGTCTTTCTCCCTCCTATTCTCTCTTTAGCTCTCTCTCTCTTTCTTTCTTTACCTCCTGTCCTCTCTTTCTCTCTTGCTCTCTTTCTCCATGAGATATAGCTCTCCCTCAACCCTCGATTTCTCTCTCTATCTCGCTCCTGCTTTTCCTCTTTCTCGCGATTGTACACTCTTTGTCTCTCTTTCTCTCTCTCCCTTGATACAGCTCCATCTGCAGAAAATACAGAGGCTGGGGATTGAGGGTGATTTAGAGATGTGGATCAGAAATTGGCTAGTTGAAAGGGTGCTGGTTGATGGCAAATGTTCAGAATGGAGTTCAGTTACGAGTGGCGTACCACAAGGTTCTGTTCTGGGGCCGTTGCTGTTTGTCATTTTTCTAAATGACCTAGAGGAGGGCACAGAAGGTTGGGTGAGTAAATTTGCAGACGACACTAAAGTCGGTGGATTTGTAGACAGTGTGGAAGGATGTTGCAGGTTACAGAGGGACATAGATATGCTGCAGAGCTGGGCTTAGAGGTGGCAAATGGAGTTTAATGTAGAGAAGTGTGAGGTGATTCACTTTGGAAAGAATAACAGGAATGCAGAATATTTGGCTAATGGTAAAATTCTTGGCAGTGTGGATGAGCAGAGGGATCTCGGTGTCCATGTACATAGATCCCTGAAAGTTGCCACCCAGGTTGATAGGGTTGTGAAGAAGGCCTGTGGTGTGTTGGCCTTTATTGGTAGAGGGATTGAGTTCCGGAGCCATGAGGTCATGTTGCAGCTGTACAAAACTCTGGTACGGCCGCATTTGGAGTATTGCGTACAGTTCTGGTTGCCTCATTATAGGAAGGACGTGGAAGCTTTGGAACGGGTGCAGAGGATTTACCAGGATGTTGCCTGGTAAGGAGGGAAAATCTTATGAGGAAAGGCTGATGGACTTGAGGTTGTTTTCGTTAGAGAGAAGGTTAAGAGGTGACTTAATAGAGGCATACAAAATGATCAGAGGGTTAGATAGGGTGGACAGTGAGAGCCTTCTCCCGCGGATGGAGGTGGCTAGCACGAGGGGACATAGCCTTAAATTGAGGGGTAATAGATATAGGACAGACGTCAGAGGTAGGTTTTTTACGCAAAGAGTGGTGAGGCCGTGGAATGCCCTACCTGCAACTGTAGTGAACTCGCCAACATTGAGGGCATTTAAAAGTTTATTGGATAAGCATATGGATGATAATGGCATAGTGTAGGTTAGATGGCCTTTAGTTTTTTGACTTCCCATGTCGGTGCAACATCGTGGGCCGAAGGGCCTGTACTGCGCTGTATCGTTCTATGTTCTATCTCAACCCTCGATTTTGCTCTCTCTCCTTTTTCTCTTTCTCTTTCTTTCTGCCTCTCTCTCAGATTCTCTCTATTTCTCTCCCTATCTCCATCCATCTCTCTCTCCCCCTCCCTTTCTCTCTGTCCTTCTTTCTCTCTCTTCCTGTCTTTTTCTCTCTTACACTTTCTTATTCTCTTTATCTCTCTCTCTTTCTCTCTACCTCTCTCTCTCTCTCTCTACCTCTCTCTCTCTCTCTACCTCTCTCTCTCTTTTTATCTCTTTTCCACATGCTCTCTTTATCTCTCGCCCCTAGATATAGCTCTCTCTCTCAACCCTCGATGTCTCTCTCTCAATCCTTTTACTCTTTCCCTTCTTCTGAAATTCCTCTATGTATCTGTGTCTCTCTTTCTCTCTCCATCGATATGGGTCTCGCTCAACCATCGATTACCTCCCGCTCTCTCTCTCTATCTCTATTTCTCTCCATCTATCTATCCTCTCTCTCTTTCTCTCTCTTGTTCCCTCTCTCCCCATCTGCCTCTCTCTCCCTCCTTTTCTCTTTCTCTCTTTACCTTTCTTTCTGTGCTCTCCTTTTTCTCTTTGTCACTCTTTTTCTGTCTTTATCTCTCTTTCGCGCTCTCTCTCTCATTCCTTCTTTTACTCCTTCTCTCTCTTTCCTTCTTTTTCTCTCTCTTTCCCTCTCTTATTCTCTCTTTCTCTCACTCTCTCTCTCTCGAACCATCTCTCCTTCTTTTTCACTTTCTATTTCTCTCTCTTTCCCTCTCTTTCTCTCTCTCTCTATCTCTCTCCCGCTCTCTCTCTCTCTTTCTCCCTCTCTCTCTCCGTATTTTTCTCTTTCACTTTCTCTCTCTTTCTCTCTCACTCCCTCTGAAACCTCGATCACTCTCTCCCTACATTTTTTCTCTTTCTGTTTCTCATTTTCCATCTCGTTTTCTCTCCTTTTCTCTCTTTCTCTCTTTTTCCCCCTCTTTCTCGCCCCCCTCTCTCTCTCCCTATCACTCTCTCTTTCTCTAGCTCTCTCTCTTTCTCTCTCACTCTCTCATTCTCTCTTTCTCTCTCTCTCGCTCTCTTTCTCTTTCTCCTTCTTTTTCTCTCCCTTCTTTCTTTCTCTCTTTATCACTCTCTCCCCTAGATATAGCTCTCTCAACCCTCTATTTCTCTTTCTCTCTCTCCTTCTTTTTCTCTCTCTCTTTTTCTTGATTGTTCTCCCTTTGTATCTCTCTCTATCTTTCTCTCTCGCCCTTGATATAGCTCTCTCAACCCTCGATCTCGTTCTCTCTCTCCTTCTCTTTTCCGTTCTCTGTCTCGTTCCCTCTCCCTATTTGTCTCTCTCCCTCTATAAAGCTCTCTCTCAACCCTTGACTTTCTCTCTCTTTCTTTCTCTCCCTCTCTTTCTCTCTCTCTTTTTTCTCTCTCCGTTTCTCTCTATTTCCCCCTCTCTCTATCTGCTTTTGCTCTCTCTCTCTTTCCCTCTATTTCTCTCTCATTCTCTCTCTGCTTCTTTTTCTCTTTCTCTCTTTTCCTGTGTTTCACTCTCTTACACTCTCCTATTCTCTCTTTATCTCCCTTTCTCTCTCACTCTCTCTTAATCTCTCTTTACCTCTTGCCAATCATGCTCTCTTCATCTCTCTCCACTAGACATAGCTCTCTTCCCTCGATTTCTCTCTCTATCTCTCTCCTGCTTTTTCCCTTTCTCTTTCTCTCGATTGTCCTTTCTTTGTCTCTCCCTCTCTCCCTAGATAACGCACTCTCTCAACCCTTGACTTTCTCTACATCTCTCTCTCTCTTTCTCTCCCTCTCTCTCCCTCTCTCTCCCTCTCTACCTCTCCTTTTTCTCTCTCCATTTCTCTCTATTTCCCTCTCATGCTCTCTCCTTTTTCTCTTCCTCTCTTTTTCCCTCTATTTCTCTCTCCCGCTCTCTTGCTCGATATAGCTCTCTGAACACGCAATTTCTCTCTCTGACTCTCTCAATCTCTCGCTCTCGCTCCCTTCTGTTTCTCTTTCTCCCATTTTCTTTTTCTCGCTCTTTCTCTCTTCCTCTCTCTTTCTGTCACTCGATATAGCTCTCTCTCAACCCATCGAATTCTCTCTCTCTCTCTCTGTCTTGCTCTCTCTCTCTCCTTTTTCACTTTCTCTCTCTTTCCGTCTCTTTCTCTCTCTATCCCTCTATCTCTCTCTGTCTTTCATTCTCTCTCCTTTTTCTCTTTCTCTTTCTCCCTCTTTCCCTCTCATTCTCTCTTGCTCCATCTTTCTCTCTCGCTCTCTCTTTCAGTATATGTCTCTCTTTCCCCCCTGTGTTTGTCTCACTCTGTATGATTTGAATCCTTCCCTCTGTACCCTATCCCTGCGTATATCTCTCTCTGACATTGATATCACTTTCTCTTTAGCCTTTGATACCAATGTCTCTATCCCTGTATATCTCCCTCTGCCTCCCTTACCACACTCTATTTTTCTCTTTCCCCCTCGGTTTTGCTCCCTCAACCCTCGATTTCTCTCACCTCCCCCTCGCTCTCGCTCTTTCTCTCTCTCACTCTTCTTTTTCTCACGCTCCAGCTCGATATAGCTCTCTCTCAGCCCATCGTTTTTTTCCTCTCTCTCCTTCTTTTTCTCTTGCTCTCTCTTTCTGTCTTTTTCTCTCTCTATCCCTCGATACCACTCTCTCTGTCACTATCTCTCTCCCTCTCTCTCCCTCGATATACCTCTCTCTCAACCCAATTTCTCTTTCTCTATCTCTCTCACTCTCTCCATGTTCTCTTTCTCTCTGTTTCCATCTCTTTATCTCTCTTTCTATCTCTATCTCTCGATACCACGCTCTCTATCCCTGTGTATCTCTCTCCTTCTTTTTCTGTTTCTTTTCCTCCCTCTTCCTCTCATTCTCTCTCTTTATCTCTCTTGCTCCATCTTTCTCCATCTTCCTCTGTCTCTCCCTATCTCTCTCTTTCTCTCTCTCTGATTCTGTTTCTCTTCTTCACTGTTTTTCTCTTTCACTCTCCCTCGCTTTCTCACCCTATCCCTCGATATCGCTGCCTCTATCTCTCTCTCTCGCTCTCTCTCAATCACTCTCTCCCCCCTCTGTTTCTTTTTCTCTCACTTTCTCTTCCTTGTTCCTTCTCTTAGCCCATCGATCTCTCTCTCCCCTCTTTTTCTCTTTCACTCTCTTTCCATCTTTTTCTCTCTCTTTCTCTCCCCGACTCACTCTATCGCTATCCCTTCATCTCTCTCTCACACACAATTTCTCCCTCCCCTTCTGTTTCCCTTCTCTCACTTTCTCTTTTTCGCTCTTTCTCTCTTTTCCTCTATCTCCCTCGATATAACTCTCTCATCCCATCGATTTCTCTCTCGCTCTCTCTCTCTTTCCATCTATTTCTCTCCCTTTTCTTCTCTTCTCTCTTTCTCTCTCTACCCTTCGATATCGCACACTCAATCCCCGTATCCCTCTCCCTCCTTTTTCTCTTCTTCGATTTCCCTCTTTCCCTCTCATTCTCTCTCTTCCTCTCACTTGCTCCAATATTCTCCATCATCTTCTCTCTCCCTCTCCACTTTTTCCCTTTCTCTCTCTTTTCATCTCTTTCTCTCTCTTCCTCTGCCTTTCTTTTTGTTTCTCTTTCTCTCTCTTTCTCTCTCCTTCTCTCTTTTTCTCTCTCTTTCTCTTTCTCTCTCTTTCTCTCCCTTTCTCTCCCTTTCTCTCTCTTTCTCTCCCTTTCTCTCCCTTTCTCTTTGTCTCTCTTTCTCTCTCCTTCTCTCTCCTTCTCTCTCTTTCTCTCTCTTTCTCTCTCTTGCTCTCTCTTTCCCTTTCTCTCCCTGCCGTGGGGCGGCAGTGGTTAGCACAGTTGCTTCACAGCTACAGGTTCCCGGGCTCGATTCCCGGCATTGGGTCACTGTCTGTGCGGAGTTGGCACGCTCTCCCCGTGTCTGCGTGGGTTTCCTCCGGGTACTCCGGTTTCCTCCCACAGTCCAACCTCTATCCCTCTCTCTATCCCTGCATCTCTCTCTTCCTCAATCTCTCTCTCCCCTTGTTTCTCTTTCACTTTTTTTCTCTCGCTATTTCTCTCTTGTCCCCTCTCTCTCCCTCGATATAGCTCTCTCCCAACCCATCGATTTTCCCTCTCTATCTCGCTCTCTTTTTCTCTTTCCATCTCTTTCTCTCTCTTTCTCTCCTTCTCCCCCTTTCTCTCTTTTTCTCCCTCTTTCTTGCTCTCTCCCTCCATAAGCTGTCTCTAAACCCGTGATTTTTCTCTCTCTATATCCCTCGATACGGCTCTCTATCCCTTTCTCTCTCTCTCTATCTCTCTGTCTATCTTTCCCTCTCTCTCTCTCTCTCTCGTTCTCTTTCTCTTTCCCTTATCTCCCATTCTCTTTATATCTCTTTCTTTCTCTTCCCCAGTATCTCCCTCTATCTAGCTCTTTCTCAACCCTCGATTTCTCCCACTCTCTCTCTCTTTTTCCATCTCTCCTTTTTTCTCTTTCTTTCACTTTCTATTTCTTCCACATCCCCTCTCTCTCTCTTCCTCGATATAGCTCTCCCTCAACCCTCGATTTCTCTCTCTCTCTCCTTTTTCACTTTCGGTTTATCTGTCTTTCCTGGCCTTTCTTTCTCTCTCTTTCCCGATATATGTCTCACTCTGTAGCCCTGGAAATCCTTATCTCCATTTCTGGATTGCTATCTCTCATTCTGATCTCAATATCACTTTGTCTCTCTATACCGCTCTATCCCTTTATTGCTCTCTCTCTTTCTCTCTCCTTTCTTTCTCTTTCTCTTTCTATCTCTTCCCCACTATCTGTCTGGTTCTCTCGTTGCAGCTCTCTCTCAACGCTCGATTGCTCGCTTTCTCTGTCTCTCTCTCTCTCTGTCTCTTTCTCTCCCTCTCTCTCTCTCTCCCACTCTCGGTATAACTCCCTATTTCCCTGGACATGTCTCACTCTGTAACCTTGGAAATTATTCTCTCTATCTCTCTCTCTCTCTGTGAACTCGATATCACCTTCCCACTCTGCCTATCCCTCGATACAGCTCTCTCTATCCCTCTCTCTCACTCTCTCTCTTTCTCTCTCTCTCGCTCTCTGTCTCTTCTTTTTCTCTCTCATTCCATCGCTTTTTCTCTTTCTCTTCCCTCGCTTTCTCTCTCGTTCTCTTGATACCACGCTCTCTCTCTCTCACCTTTTTTATTTCTCTCACTCATTCCATCTCTTTCTTTCTTGCACTCTCTTTCTCTATCTTTCTCTCTCTATCCCTCGATGCTGTTCTCTCTATCCCTGTATCTCTCTCTCTCTCCGTCACTCTCTCTCTCTCTCTTTCTCTCTCATTCCATCTCTTTCTCTCTCATTCCATCTCTTTCTCTCTCTTTCTCTCTCTTTCTCTCTCTCTCTCTATCCCTCGATAGCACTCTCTCTATCCCTGCCTCTCTCTCTTTCCCTGGGCGGAATTCTACGAACCCCCGGATTGGCGGCGCGAGCGCGCCCCGGGGTCCTGAGGGGGGCGCGGGGCAATCTGACCCCGGTGGGGTGCCCCCACGGTGGCCTGGCCCGCGATCAGGGCCCACCGATCGGCGGGCAGGCCAGTGCCGTGGGGGGCACTCTTTTTCTTCCGCCGCCGCCACGGCCTCCACCATGGCTGGGGCAGAAGAGACCCCCTCCCCAGCACATGCGCCAGAATGACGTCAGCAGCCGCTGATGCACCGACACATGCGCGGACCCGCAGCAAGGCACATGGCCTTTTGGCCAGCTCCGACCCCGGCCGGCGTAGCGGGAGCCACTCCGGTGCGGGCCTAGCCCCTAACGGTGCGGAGAATTCCGCACCTATGGGGAAGCCCGATGCCGGAGTGGTTCTCGCCACTCCATCCCGCCGGGTACGGGAGAATCCCGGCCCCTCTCTCTTTCTCGCTCTCCTCCTTTTCCTCCTCCTCATTCTCCCTCTTTCCCTCTGATTCTCTCTCTTTCTCCATCTTACTCCGTCTTGTTCTCTCTCTCTCTCTTCCTCGATATATCCCTCCTATTCCCCCTATATTTTCTCACTCTCTATCCTTCTCTCTCTCACCGTGATACCACGTTCTCTCTCTCTCTCTCTATCCCTGGATACCAGGGTCTCTGTCGCTATATATCTCTCCCCCTCACCCTGCCACTCTCTCTCTCTATACATATACATATCCCTCTCTCTCCTTGTTCTCTTTCTCCCTCTTTCCCTCTCTTTCTCTCTTTCTTGCTCTCTCCCTCGATGTAGCTCTCTCGAACCCCGTGATTTTCTCTCTCACTGTCTCTCCCCTTCTATTCCTCATACTTTCTCTTTCTCCCTCTTAATCTCTTCTCTCTCCCTCGTTTCTCTCTCATTCTCTCACTCTCTCGCTTTCTCTCACATTTTTTTATTTCTCTCTTTCCGTCTCTTCCTCTGTCTTCCTCTCTCTTTCTCTCCCTTTCTCTCCCTTTCTCTATCCTTGATGCCGGTCTCTCTATGCATGTATCTCTCTCTCTCCTTTTTCTCTCTCTTTCTCGCTCACCTTCTTTTCTCATTCTCTTTCCCCCTCTTTCCCTCTCATTATATCTCTTTCTCTCATTCTCCAGCATTCTCTCTTTCTTTTCTCTTTCTCAATCTTTCCCTCTTTTTCTCTCTCTCTCGCTCTCTCTCCCTCGATATAGCTCTCTCAACCCATCGATTTGTCTCTCACTCTCCCTATCTTTCTCTAGCTCTCACTCTCCTTTTTCTCTTCCTCTCTCTTTCCATCTCTTTCTCACTCTTTCTCTCTGTCTCTCCCTTTCACTCTCTTTTCCCCTCTGTCCCTCTATGCCGCACTCTCTATATCTTTATCTCTCTCTCCTTTTTTCTCTCTCTCTTTCTCTCTCTTTCTCTCTCTTTCTCTCTCTCTTCCTCGATATTGCTCTCTCCGAACCCTCGATTTCTCCCTCTCTCACTTTCTCTCTCTCTCTCTCTCTCTCTTTCTCTCTCTCCTTCTCTTTCTCTTTCCATCGCTCTCTCTCTCTCTCTCTCGCTATCTCTCCCCCTCATTCCCAGGATATGTCTCACACTGGATCCCTGGAAGACCTTCTCTTGATCCCCGTATATATATCTCTCTTTGACTTCGTTATCACAGTTCTCTCTCTATCTATCGCCACTCTCACTATCTCTCTATCTCGATCGCTCTCTCTCGCTATCTCCCTCTTTTCCTCGTTCTCTTTCTCTCTCTTTCCCTCATTTGTTCTGTCTTTCTCTGTCTTTCTGTATATTTCTCTCTCTTTCTCACTCTCTCCCTCGAGTTTTCTCCCTCTCTCTGTCACTATCTCTCTCCCTCGATATATGTCTCTCTCAAACTACCTCTCTCTTTCTCTTTGTCTCTCTCTCTTTCTTTTTCTCTTTATCTTTCTCTCTCTCTATCCATCTATTTCTCTCTCTTTCTCTCTCTATCCATCGATAACGCTCTCTCTATCCATGTATCTCTGCCCCTCTCTGTCTTTAACTTTCTCTCCTTTTTTCTCTTAATCTTTCTCTCTCTCTTTCCGTCTCTTTCTGTGTCTTTCTCTCTCATTCGTTCTCTCTTCCTCAATATGACACTTTCTAAACCGTCGATTTATTTCTCTCTGTCTCTTCCTCTCTCTCTTCCTCTCTCTCTCTCTCTCTGCCTCTCTCTCTCTCTTACTCTCTCAATTGCGCTCTCTCTTCCTCTTTCTCTGTCTTTCTCTTTCTATCTTTGTGTCCCATTCCAACTCTCCTTCGATAAAGGTCTCTCTCAACTGTCGAGTATTGTCTCTCTCTCTCTCTCTCTCTGTCGCCGTCGATGTACGGCTCTCTCGCAACTCTTTCTCTTTGTCTATCTCTCTCTATCCTTCTTTTCCCTTTCTCTTTCTCCAACTTCATTTCTCTTCCCGTCTTTCTCCCTTTTCCATATATTTATTTTCTTTCTCTCACTATGCCTCGATAACGCCCTCTCTATCCCGGAGTCTCTCCATCTCTCTCTCTCTCACTATCTATCTATCTATCTATCTATCTATCTATCTATCTATCTATCTATCTATCTATCTATCTATCTATCTATCTATCTATCTATCTATCTATCTATCTATCTATCTATCTATCTATCTATCTATCTATCTATCTATCTATCTATCTATCTATCTATCTATCTATCTATCTATCTCTCTCTCTCTCTCTCTCTGTCTATCTCTCTCTCTCGCTCTCTATCTATCTATCTATCTATCTATCTATCTATCTATCTATCTATCTATCTATCTATCTATCTATCTATCTATCTATCTATCTATCTATCTATCTCTCTCTCTCTCTGTCTATCTCTCTCTCTCGCTCTATCTATCTATCTGTCCATCTCTCTCTCGCTCTCTCTCTATCTATCGATCTGTCTCTCTCTCGCTCTCTCGCTCTCTATCTATCTATCCTTCTTTCTCTCCATTTCTTTCTATTTCCCTCACTTTGTCTATCCCTCTCTATCGCTCACTCTTTCTCTTTCTCTCTCTCTCTCCTATTTTTCTGTTTAACTTTGTATGTCTTTCTCTCCCTTTCCCTCCCTCTTCCTCTCTCCTCTCTCGCTCGATGGAGGTCTCTCTCAACACTCTCTCCCTCTCCCTCTCTCTCGCTTTCTCCTGTTTTTCTACTTCTCTTCCCTGTCTTTCCCTCTCCTTCACTCTCTTTCTCCCTCTCTCCCTCCCGATATCTCTCCCTCTCTCTCCCTGCTTATGTCTCACTCTTTATCCGTGGAAATCCTTCTCTCTATCCGTGGACATCTCTCACTCTCTCTGACCTCAAGATAATTTTTTCTCCCTCCCTATCCCGCAATATCGCTCTCTCTAACCTCTCTCTCTCTCGTTTTGTCCCACGCTCTCTTTCTCCTTTTTTCTACTTCTCTTCCCTGTCTTTCCCCCTCCCCCCCCCCCCCCCCCCCCCCCTCTCCATCTCTCTCTCTCTCTCTCTCTCTCATATATAGATTACTCCCTCTTTCTAGGATATGTCTCACTCTGTATCCCTGGAAATCCTTCTCTCTATCCCAGGATACATCTCCCTCTTGTTGACGTCGATATCACTTTCTCTCTATCTCTATCCCTCGATACAGCACTCTCTATTCCTCTCTCTCTCTCTCCCTCTTTACCTCTCTCCTTTTTCTCGTTTTCTCACTTTCTCTCTCTCTCATCCTGTCCCCCTCATCCTATCTCTCTCTTCCTCAATATAGCTCTCTCTCAGCCCTCGATTTATCTCCCTTCTCTCTCTTCTCTCTCTCTCCATCCTTTTCTCTTTCCCTCTCTCTCTCTTTCTCGATATGTCTCTCCATCTTTCCCTGAATGTTTCTCACTCTGAAACCCTGGAAATCCTTCTCTCTATCTCTTTCTCTTTTTGATCTCGATATCACTTTCTCTCTCTATCCCTCCGTACGGCACACTCTATCCCTTTAACGCTCTCTCTCGTTCTCTTTTTCTTTATCTCACATTCTCTCTCTCTTTCTATCTCTTCCTCTATCTCTCCCTCTATGTAGCTCTCTCTCAACATTCGATTTCTCTCTCTCTCCCTCTCTGTTTCCCTCTCTCCAACTTTGTCTCTTTCACTTTCTCTTTCTCCCCCTTCCTCATCCTCTCTCTCCATCGATATAGCTCTCCATCAAACCCCGATTTTTCTTTCTCTCTCTTCTTTTTCTCTTTCTCTTTCTCTATCTCTGTCTTTCTCACTCTTTCTTTGTTACTCTCTCTTTCTTTGTTTCTCTCTCTCCCTCTTTCCCTGGATATGACTCACTCTGTATCCTTGGAAATCCTTCTCTCTATGGCAGGATATCTGAACTCTATATAAACTTCTCTCTCTATCTATCCCTCGAATCCGCTCCCTCTATCCCTGTATCCGTGTATCCCTGTATCTCTCTCTCTCCTTTTTCTCTTTCGCTTTCTCTCTCTCCCTCGCTTCCTTTCCTCTCTCTTTCTCGCTCTCTCACTCTCTTTCTCCCCCGATGCTGCTCTCTCTCAACCCTCGATCTCTCTCACTCTCTCTCTCTTTTTCTCTCTCTGTCTCCTTCTTTCTCTCGCTATCCGTCTGTCTCTCTTTGTCTCTGTCTCTTCCTCGCCCATTCTCTCTCTTCCTCTATTTCTCTAGACGTATGTCTCTCTCAGCCCTCGATATCTCTCTCTCTCTCTTTCTCTCGCTCTCCCCATCTGCGTCTCTCTCCCTCTTTCCCTGGTTCTGTCCCATTCTGTATCACTGGAAATCCTTCTCTCTATCCATGGCCATCTCTGCCTCTCTGATCTCCACATCACTTTCTCTCTAATCTCTATCCCTCGATACAGCTCTCTATCTCTCTCTCCTTTTTTCTCTTTCTCTCACTTTCTCTTTCTCCTCTATCCCTGTCTATCTCATCCTCTCTCTCACTTCCTCGACATAACTTTCTCTCAACCCTCAATTTCTCTCTCTCTCCTTCATTTGCTCTCTCTCTGTCTTTCCTTCTCTCTGTCTTTTTCTCTCTCTTGATATCTCTCTTCCTCTTTCCCTAAATATGTCTCACTCTGTATCCCTGAAAGTTATTATCTCTATCTCTGGATTTCTTTAGTAAGAAGTCTTACAACACCAGGTTAAAGTCCAACAGGTTTGATTCAAACACGAGCTTTCAGAGCGCAGCTCCTTCCTCACCTGAGGAAGGAGCTGCGCTCCGAAAGCTCGTGTTTGAATCAAACCTGTTGGACTTTAACCTGGTGTTGTAAGACTTCTTACTGTGCTCACCCCAGTCCAACGCCGGCATCTCCACATCTGGATTTCTTGGTCTATTTGTGATCTCAATATCACTTTCTCTCTCTCTCTCTTGTCTCTGTCTGGCCTTCTCTCCCTTTCTCTCTCTCTTCCTCTCTCTCTCCTTCGAAGTTGCTCTCTCTCAACCCTCTATCTCTCTCTAACTCTCTCTCTCTCTCACCCGCGCTCTCTCCCTCTACATCTCTCTCTCTCCCCCTGGTTCTGTCTCACTCTGTGTCCCTGGAAATCCATCTCTATCCGTGGACATCTCTCCCTCTCTCTGACCTCGAGATCACTTTCTCTCTCTATCCCTCGATACCGCTCTCTCTAACCCCATCTCTCTCTCTCTCTCCTTTTAACCTCTTTCTCTATCTTTACCTGTCTTTCACTCTCATTCTCTCCCTCTCTATTTCTCTCACTTTCTCTGTGACTCTCTCTCTCTCCTTTTTTTCTCTCTCTCCGTCTCTGTCTTTCTCTCTCTCTCTCTCTCTCTTTCTCTATAGATATATATATATGTGTGTGTGTGTGTATAATCCTTCTTGCCCAGGATATGTCTCATTCTGTATTCCTGAAAAGCCTTCTCTCTATCCCCGGATATTGATCGCTCTCTCTGTCTTCGATATCACTTTCTCTCTATCTATCCCTCGATGCAGCTCTCTCTATCAGTGTATCTCCCTCTCTCTCATTCTCTCTCTCTCTTTCTCTCTCTCTCTCCCTCTCTCTCATTGTCTCTATCTCTTTCTCTGTCTTTCCCTCTCTTCCCCCCCCCCCGCCCCTCTCTCTATACATATATGTATATATCTCCCCCTTTCCCAGGATATGTCTCTGTATCCCTGGAAATCCTTCTCTCTATCCCAGGATACATTTCCCTCTTGTTGACATCGATATCATTTCCTTGTATCTCTGTCCCTCGATACAGTTCTCTCTATCCCTGTATCTCTTCCCCTCCCCATTTCTCTTTCTCTCTTTGACACTCTCTCACCCTTCTCTCCTATCTCACTCTCTCTCTCTAACTCCATTTTCTCTATCTCTTTCTCCCATTTTCCCTCTCTTTCTCTCTCTTTCTTCACATTCGCTCGCTCTCCCTCTTCCCCTGAAAATGCTTCACTCTATATCCCTGTTAATCCTTATCTCTATCTCTCTCTCTTTCTGATCTCGATATCACTTTCTCTATCCCTCGATACCGCTCTCTCTATCCCTGTATCTCTCTCTTGTCTGTCCCTCTCTATCTCTCTCGCTCTCTCTGTCTCATTATCTCTCTCTCTCGCTACAGCCCTCTACGTCTCATTCTCTCTCTCTCGCTCTTTCCCTTTCTCTCGCATTCTCTTTTACTCTCTTTGTCCCTTGCTCAATCTCTCCCTCTTTGTACCTCTCTCTCAACCCTCGATTTCTCTCTCTCTCACACACTCCCTCTCTCTGTCTTTCTCTCTCTCCATCTCTCTTTTTCTCTTTCCCTTTCTCTCACAGTCTCTTTCTCTCTCTCTCTCCCCCCCTGCTCCCCTCCTCTATCTCTGTATCTCTCTCACTCTTTTTCCCTCTCTCCATTTTCTCTTTTTCTCACTTCCTCTCTCTCTCTCTCTCTCTCACCTCTCTTTCTTTCTCTCTCCTCCTCTATATATCACTCCACCTTTCCCTGGTTCAGTCTCACTCTGTATCACTGGAAATCCTTCTCTCTATCCGTGGACATCTCTCTCTCTGACCTCGATATCACATTCCCTCTTCCTCGGTCCCTCCATACCGCTCTCTCTCTCTCTGTCCCTCTTTCTCCCTCTCTCTCCCTCCCCCTCTCTCTCACCCCTCTCTTTCTTCTCTCTGACTCTCTATATATGTATTTATATCCCTCATTCCCTCTCTTTCTCCCTCTCTCTTTCTCTCTCTCTCTCTTTCTCTCTTTCTTTTTTCTCTTAATCCCTCGATACACCTCTCTTTATCCCCATATCTCTCTCATTCTCTCTCACTCTTCCTCTCTCTATTTCCCTCTCCTTCTTTTTTCTTTTTTTCTTTCACTTTCTCTTTCTCTCTCATTCTCTCTCTCGATACATCTTTCCCTCTTTCCCTGAATATGACTCACTCTGTATCCCTGGAATTCCTTCTCTCTGTCCCTGCGCATTTCTCTCTCTCTCTGATCTCGATATCGCTTTCTATCTCTCTCCGTCCCTCGATACCGCTCTCTCTATCCCGGTATCTTTCTCTTCCTCTCCTCTCTCACTCTCTCTCCCCCTTTATTCCCCTCTCTCCTTCTTTTTCTATTTCTCTCACTGTCTCGATCCCTCTCATCCTCTCTCTCTTCCTACATATAGCTCTTTCTCAACCTTTGATTTCGCTCTCTCTCTCGCTCTCCTTTTTCTCTTTCCTTTCTATCTCTCTCCGTCTCTCTCACTGTCTCTCTCATCTCTCTCTTTCTCTCTCCTTTTTCTCTTTCTCCCTCTTTCCCTCTTTCTCTCTCTTCTCTTTCGCTCTCTCCCCCTCGATATCTCTCTCCCTCGTTCCTTGAAAATGTCTCACTATATATCCCTGGAAATCCTTATCTCTAACTCTCTCTCTTTCTGAACTCGATATCACTTGGTCTCTCTCTCTCTATCCGTCGATATCGCTCTCTGTATCCCTGTATCTCCCTCGTCTGGCTCACTCTGTCTGTCTCTGTCTCGCTGTCTCTCGCTCTCAGTCTCTATCTCTCTATCTGTCTCTTTCTCTTTCCCTTTCTCTCATATTCTTTCTTTCACTTCCTCCCTCTTTCTCTACCTCCATCTCTCAACCCTCGATTTATCTCTCTCTCTGTCCGCCTCTCTCTCTATCTCCCTCTTTCTCTTTCTCTCACTGACTCTCTTTGTCTCTCACACTCTTCCCTATTTCTTTCTCGCTCTCTATCCCTTGATACAGCTCTCTCTCTAGCCCCGTATCTCTCTCTCTCTTTCCGTCGCTCTCTCACCCTCTCTCTCTCTCCTCTCTGTCCCTCTCTTTCTCTCTCAATACCTCTATACCCCTCTCTCTATCCCTAATGAGTAATACTTAAATGTCCTATGGCCATTTCATTTGTTTAGCTACCTTCTCAAATGAAATGAAAAAGGCTTCTACCTCCTTCTCATCAAACTTTGACAATGCTTGGACATATTTAAATAGATCCCCACCAAGCCTTCGACTATGACGCTCATTCTCTTGATCCTGAGCACTATCCTCCAACTCTACGTTTCCCTTCGCCAATTTTAAGTGACTGTCATGTTCTCTCGCTTTTTCTTTTTCCCTGATCTAGATACATGTAAGATAGGAGCAGGAGGAGGCCTTTTGGCTCTTCCAGCCTGCTCCACCATTCATCACTATCATGGCTTTGGTCCCATTCTCCACAAGTGCTATATCCAGCCACCTCTTGAATGTATTTAAAGTTTTAGCATCAACTACTTCCTGTGGTAAAGAATTCCACAGCCTCACCACTCTTTGTGAAGGCGTGTCTCCTTATCTCTGTCCGAAATGGTTTAACCAGAATCCTCGGGCTGTGACCCCTGGTTCTGGACACACCCATCATTGGTAACATCTTCACTGCATCTACCCTGTCTCGTCCTTTCTCTATATATACCTCGAAACGGCTCTCTCTGTCCTTTTATCGCGCTCTCTCTCTCTCTCTCTGTGTATCTCTCTCTGTATATCTCTCCCTCCTTCTCTCTTTCTCTCTCCCTCTTTCATTGTCCCTTTCCCTTCATCTCACAATCTCTTTCTCTCTCGCCCTCTTTGTGTCTCTCTCCCAACTTTCGATTTCTCTCTTTCTCTCCGTCTGTCAGTTTTTCTCTCTCTGTCAGTTTCTCTCTCTCTCACTCTTTCTCTCTCCTTCTTTCTCCTTCTGTCTCATTCTGTTCTCCCTCTTCCTCTCTGTCTCTCCCTCGATGTCGCTGTCTCTCGACACTCGATTTCTCTCTGTCACTCTCTCTCTTTCTCTCTGTCGACATATCTCTCCCTCATTCCCTGGATATGTATCACAACTCTCTCTACCCCTCTCTCTCCCTCCCCCCCCCCTATCTCTCTCTCCTTTTTCTCTTTCTCTCACTTTCTCTTTCACTCACTCGATTTATGTTTCCCTCAATCCCTGGATATCTGTCTCTCCATCCCTCGATATATCTCTCTATCCATGATTATCTCTCTCTATCCTTCGATATTGTTCTCTCTCCCTATCTCTCAATATAATCTCTCTCTATCCCTGTGTAGGTCTTTCTTTCTCGATCCCTGGATCTATCTATATCTGTATCACTCGATATCACTCTACCCCTCGAAATTTCTCTCTCGATCCCTGGATATTGCTCGCTCTCAACCCTCAATATCTCTCTCTCACTCTTTCCCTCGATATATCTCACACCCTCTATTCTTGCCTGTCTCTCTATCTCTATCCCTAATCTCTGCCTCTTTCCCTCGATAGTTTGCTCTCCCAACTCTCGGTCTGTCTCTCTCTGTTCCTCGATATCATTTTCTCTCTCTGTCTACCTAGATATATCTCCCACTCCCTCGATCCTTGGATATATCTCTTTCCATCTCTCGATATCTCTCTCCACTCCTCGATATATCTCTCTGTATACCTAGATAGCCACCTCTCTCTCTCTCCCTCGACATAACTCTCTCTCTCTATAGCTCAGTACAATCTATATCTATCCCTGCATCCCCTATCCCTCAGTTTCTCGATCCCTCGATATTTCGATCTATGTATCCCTCGATATCTCCCACTCTTTCGCCTCCTGCACTCCCGGCTCCACCGCAACACCAAATATTGCGAGTCCCCAGCCTGGCTTGACCCTGGATCCTACCACCCTCGATACCGTCCTTGCTACCCCCTTCCAAAATTCCCCCAGCGCTGGGCATGCCCAGAACATATGGGCGTGGTTCGCTGGGCTCCCCGAGCACCTAGCACACCTGTCTTAGCTCCCAAAGAACCTACTCATCCTCGCCCCGGTCATATGAGCCCTATGTAGCACCTTGAACTGTATGAGGCTAAGCCGCGCACAATAAGAGAGGAATTCACTCTCTCCAGGTCTTCCACCCACGTCCCCTTCTCAATCTCCTCACCCAGCTCCTCTTCCCATTTACCCTTCAGCTCCTCCAGCGATTCCTCGTCTACATCCTGCATCAGTGGGTACATGTGCAAAATCCTCCCCCCTCCAACCCCCACCCCAGAGAGCACCCTGTCCTGGACGCCACGTGGGGGCAACAGAGGGAACCCCGCCACCTGCCACCTGGCAAACGCCCTTACCTGCATATACCTAAAAATGTTCCCGGGGGTGAGCCCGAAATTCTCCTCTAACACACCTAGGCTCGCAAATGTCTCATTTACAAACAGGTCCCTCAACCTCCTAACACCTGCCCTGTGCCAACCCAGGAACGCGCCATCGATTCACCCTGGAACAAACCGGTGGTTCCCCCGTATCGGGGACCCCATCGAGACCCCCACCTCCCCCCTGTGCCGTCTCCATTGCCCCCAAATTTTGAGGGTAGCCGCCACCACCGGGCTCGTGGTATACCTCGTTGGAGGGAGCGGCAACGGCGCAAAGCCCCCCCCCCCCCTCCTTCGCCTTGTTAAAGGTCCTAACCAACAGTGGGAACAACAGGTCTGCGTACATTTTATAAAATTCAACCGGGAACCCATCCGGCCCCGGCGCCTTCCCCGACTGCATGCTGCCTATCCCAGTGACCAGCTCCTCCAGCTCAATCGGCGCCCCTAGTCCCTCCACCTGCCCCTCCAGTCCCACCACCTGCCCCTCCTCCACCTTCGGGAATCTCAGCCGGTCCAAGACGCGCCCCATCGCCCCCCCCCCCCCTCCGCTGGGGGTTCAGACCGATACAATTCCCCGTAAAAATCCCTGAAGACACCATTGATGTCCACCCCTCTCCGCACCACATTCCCTCCCCTATCACTAACGCCACCAATCTCCCTGGCCGCGTCCCGCTTACGGAGCTGATGCACCAGCATCCTACTCGCCTTCTCCCCATTTTTGTACACCGCTCCCTGTGCCTTCCTCCACTGAGCTTCCGCCTTTCTGGTGGTCAGTAAGTTGAACTTGGCCTGAAGACTACGCTGCTCCCCCAGCAATCCCTCCTCCGGAGCCTCCGCGTATCTCCTATCCACCCTCACCAACTCCCCCACCAGCCTCTCCCTCTCTCTCTGCTCTCTCCTCTCCCTATGGGCTCGGATGGAGATCAACTCGCCTCTAATCATCGCCTTCAATGCCTCCCAGACCGTCCCCACTCGGACATCCCCATTATCATTGGCCTCCAGGTACCTCTTGATACACCCTCGAACCCACCCGCCCACCTCCTCATCCGCCAACAGCCCCACCTCCAAGCGCCAGAGCGGGCGCTGGTCTCTCTCCTCCCCCAGCTCGAGGTCCACCCAGTGCGGGGCATGATCCTAAATGACTATGACCAAATATTCGGCATCCTCCACCCTCAAAACCAGCCCCCTGCTCATAATAAAAATATCGATCCGGGAATAGGCCTTATGCACATGGGAGAAGAATTAAAACTCCCTGGCCATCGGCCTCGCAAACCTCCAAGGATCCACCCCTCCCATCTGGTCCAATTCTCCCTCAATTTAACCTTCCCTCTGTCCCGAGATTTCTCTCTCTCTCTCTCCCTCTTTCACTCCCTCGATATCTCTCTCACTCTTTCCCTCGATACATCTCACATCCTCTAACCTTGCATGTTTTTCTCTCTCTCTCTCCCTCGATATCTCTCTCACTCTTTCCCTCGATATATCTCACAACCTCTATACTTGCATGTCTCTCTCTCTCCCTCTCTCTCTCTCGATATCTCTATCTCACTCTTTCCCTCGATATCTCTTACACCCTCTATCCTTGCATGTCAATCTCCCTCTCTCTCTCTCTATATCCCTCTATCCCTCTCTCTCTCCCTCGATATCTCTGTCTCACTCTTTCCATCGATATATCTCACACCCTCTGCCCTTGCATGTCTCTCTCTCTCTCTTTCCCTAATCTCTGTCTA
This sequence comes from Scyliorhinus canicula, assembly GCF_902713615.1. Lineage (NCBI taxonomy): Eukaryota > Metazoa > Chordata > Chondrichthyes > Carcharhiniformes > Scyliorhinidae > Scyliorhinus > Scyliorhinus canicula. The sequence continues at coordinate 650,519 of NW_024055727.1, forward strand.
CTTTCCCTCGATATTTCCCTCTATTAATTCTCGGTCTGTCTCTCTCTCTGTTCCTCGATATCATTTTCTCTCTCTGTCAATCTCGATATATCTCCCACTCCCTCTATCCTTGGATATCTCTCTCCATTTCTCGATATCTCTCTCCACCCCTCTGTATACCTAGATAGCGCCCTCTTTCTCTATAGGTATAACTCTCTCTCTCTATCCCTTCGTATATCTGTCTCGATCTCTCCATATCTTCTCACTCTATTCCTCGATTTTATCCCTCACCCTCTGTATCTCCCTCTGTCCCTCAATATAACATTATCCGTTGTTATTCGCGCTATCGTGAAATATATGTTTCACTTCATCCGTGCATATATCTCCCTCTGTCCCTCGATAGATCTCTCAATCACTGATTCTCTCTCTCTATGTCTCTATCTGACATTTCTCTCTTTCGATATAGCTCAATTTTATCTATATCTATCCCTGCATATCTCTCTCTTTCTCAATCCCTCGATATATCACTCTCTCTATCTCTCTCTTTCTCAATCCCTCGATATATATCTATCTCTATCTCTCTCTTTCTCAATCCCTCAATGTCTCTTTCTCTCTATCTCTCTCTTTCTCAATCCCTCGATGTCTCTCTCTATCCCTCTCTTTCTCAATCCTTCGATATATATCTCTCTCTATCTCTCTCTTTCTCAATCCCTCGATATATATCTCTCTCTATCTCTCTCTTTCGCAATCCCTCGATGTGTCTCTCTCTATCTCTCTCTCAATCCCTCTATGTCTCTCTCTCTCTATCTCTCACTTTCTCAATCCCTCGATATATCTCTCTCTCTATTGCTCGATATCTTTCTCCATTCTGGATCTCTCTCTCTCTATCACATGATATCGCTCTCTAACCCTGATTCTCTCTCTCTTGCCATCGGTGTCTCTATCTCTCTATCCCATGATATCGCTCTCTAACACTGATTCTCTCTCTCTATCCCTCGGTGTCTCTCTCTCTCTATCCCATGATGTCGCTCTCCAACCCTGATTCTCTCTCTCTATCCCTCTCTCTGTCTCTCTCTCTCCCTCTCTCTCTCTCTTTATCCCTCGGTTCCTCTCTCTCTCTATCCCTCTCTCTCTCTCTCTATCCCTCTCTCTCTCTATCCCTCTCTCTCTCTCTATCCCTCTCTCTCTCTATCCCTCTCTCTCTCTCTATCCCTCTCTCTCTCTCTATCCCTCTCTCTCTCTCTATCCCTCTCTCTCTCTCTCCCTATATACATCTATCTCTCTCTCTATCCCCTATCTCTCTCTATCCCTCTATCTCTCGATCCCTCTCTCTCTCTCTATCCCTTTCTCTCTCTCTCTCCCTCTCTTTCTCTCTCCCTCTCTCTCTCTTTCTTCAGGTCCTTGTCTCTGTCTCTTTTTCTCCTTTTTCTTCTTCCTTCTGGGCTCCCGCTGTTCCGTGTGCCGCAGCCCGCTCCTCAGCACTTTCACTGCCGCCTTCCTTCGCCCAGCTCCATAACTTTTACCTCTTGAGCATCTGAAGTGGGTCCAAGTTGTCCTGCTTCAGCGACGAAACCTGTTTTTCTTCACCTGGGGCAAGGAAGGTCCGTGGGTCCTCCATCTTACGTTTCAGGTCAGTTTCCTCTGCTCCTTGCCTCTGTCTCTTTCTCTCTTTCTTCCCCTACCTGCTGGCCTCCCACGGTTCCATCGATTGCAGCCCGCTCTCCAGCCCTTTCGCGGCAGCATCTTTGCCACTCCGTGGTCCCGCTATCGCGGGGAATCAGCTCCAAAGCCCCGCCGGAGTGAGAGGCCACCGAATGTACGGCTCACTCAAGCATCGCCGCCACCGGAAGTCCGGTTGCAACATGTCTTAACAGATTATTTAACGATGAAAACAAATTTTGAAATTGGGTACAGAAAAATAGAATATCAGTTTTTTGAGAGTGACATATTTCGAAACACTGGACTATATTGATCATATTGTCAAACTAATAACAATAGAAATGGTGGTCTACACAAAAAAAAGCATCAGACCCACTTCGATATCTCACATTGTTTCACCGATATCTGTCACGTGACTGTGACCATTCAGTGTTTCAAATCCAGTTGTTCGTGTGTTTCTCTGGGTGGTCCCACTGCACTCTGGGATGGAGCTGTCTCTGTAACTGTGACCATTCAGTGATTCAGTTCCAATGGTCAGTGTGTTTCTCTGGGTGGGTCCACTGCACTCTGGGGTGTAGCTGTCTCTGTAACTGTGGCCATTCAGTGATTCAGTTCCAATGGTCAGTGTGCTTCTCTGGGTGGTCCCACTGCACTCTGGGATGTAGCTGTCTCTGTAACTGTGACCATTCAGTGATTCAGTTCCAATGGTCAGTGTGTTTCTCTGGGTGGGTCCACTGCACACTGGGGTCTAGCTGTCTCTATAACTGTTACCATTCAGTGATTCATTTCCAATTGTCAGTGTGTTTCTCTGGGTGGGTCCACTGCACTCTGGGGTGTACATAGAACATAGAACATTACAGCTCAGTACAGGCCCTTCGGCCCGATGTTGTGCCGACCTGTGAAACCCCTCTAAAGCCCATCTGCACTATTCCCTTATCGTCCACATGCCTATCCAATGACCATTTGAATGCGTTTAGTGTTGGTGAGTCCACTACTGTTGTAGGCAGGGCATTCCACACCCTTACCACTCTCTGAGTAAAGAACCTACCTCTGACATCTGTCCCATATCTATCTCCCCTCAATTTAAAGCTATGTCCCCTCGTGCTGGACATCACCATCCGAGGAAAAAGGCTCTCAATGTCCACCGTATCTAATCCTCTGATCATCTTGTATGCCTCAATTAAGTCACCTCTTAGCCTTCTTCTCTCTAACGAAAACAGTCTCAAGTCCCTCAGCCTTCCCTCATAAGATCTTCCCTCCATACCAGGCAAAATCCTTGTAAATCTCCTCTGTACCCTTTCCAATGCTTCCACATCCTTCCTACAATGCGGCGACCAGAACTGCACACAATACTCCAAATGCGGCCGCACCAGAGTTTTGTACAACTGCAACATGACCTCATTCCTCGACCAATAGAAGCTAACACACCGTACGCCTTCTTAACAACCCTCTCAACCTGGGTGGCAACTTTCAGGGATCTATGTACATGGACACCGAGATCTCTCTGCTCATCCACATAACCAAGAATCTTACCATTAGCCCAGTACTCTGTCTTCCTGTTATTCCTTCCAAAATGAATCACCTCACACTTTTCTGCATTAAACTCCATTTGCCACCTGTCAGCCCAGCTCAGCAGCTTATCTATGTCCCTCTGTCACTTGTAACATCCTCCACACTGTCCACAACTCCACCGACTTTAGTGTCATCTGCAAATTTACTCACCCATCCTTCTACGCCCTCCTCCAGGTCATTTATAAATAGCCAGCCCTGCCAGTGCTCACTCCCCCCCAGAGCCAGCACTGCCAGTGCTCACTCCCCCCACAGCCAGCACTGGCAGTGCTACCCACACACAGCCTGCACTGCCAGTGCTACCCGCCAACAGCCAGCACTGCCAGTGCTCCCCCCACACCAGCACTGCCAGTGCTCCCCCCCACAGCCAGCACTGCCAGTGCTCACTCGCCCCCCCACAGCCAGCACTGCCTGTGCTCCCCCCCACAGCCAGCACTGCCAGTGCTCACTTCCCCCCACAGCCAGCACTGCCAGTGCTCACTCGCCCCCCCACAGCCAGCACTGCCAGTGCTCCCCCCACAGCCAGCACTGCCAGTGCTCACTCGCCCCCCACAGCCAGCACTGCCAGTGCTCCCCACACAGCCAGCACTGCCAGTGCTCCCCCCCCCCACAGCCAGCACTGCCAGTGCTCACTCCCCCCCCCCACAGCCAGAAATGCCAGTGCTCCCCCAACAGCCAGCACTGCCAGTGCTCCTCCCCCCCCCCCCACAGCCAGCACTGCCAGTGCCCCCCCACCCCACACAGCTGATTGGCTGAGAGGCTTTCAGTGTTCGGCTGGAGCTGCTGATTGGCTGGGTGGCTGTCAGTCAGCGGCTGGAGCTGCTGATTGGCTGAGAGGCTGTCAGTCAGCGGCTGGAGCTGCTGATTGGTTGCGTGGCTGTCAGTCAGCGGCTGGAGCTGCTGATTGGCTGAGAGGCTTTCAGTGTTCGGCTGGAGCTGCTGATTGGCTGAGAGGCTTTCGGTGTTCGGCTGGAGCTGCTGATTGGCTGAGAGGCTGTCAGTCAGTTTGATTTACTCATTAATTTAATAATTGATGTAACCGGATATTTCGCCGCGATCTTGATCTGTTCCCTGAACCTGGACTGAGTCACCACATAAATAAATGTGTTTGTGCAGCAATTTACATCCAGCAGCATGTAACCAACTTGTTGGAAATTAAATTCAGGAAGGGTGAGGTAATATAATCCTCTCACATCCAAGTAGAAAAATTTAATAACAGACACGGTCCAGAGGAGAATGAAAGTCCCGGAGATGCTGAAGAGTAAAATCATTGACTTCCTTCTGCTCTCCATCTCTGGGTCTGTGCGATTGTCTCCCTGACTCTGAGCCTTCAGTGCCTTCCGGACCCGACTGGTGAGTAAAATGTGTCTGACTGTCAGAGCGTTGATCAACAGGATTGAGAAGAACGGGATCAATGGGGTTAAAACCTGATCAAACCAGGAATATCCATCCCATCTCGGGTCAGTCAAAGCGCTGCTCTTTGTCTGACAGAACCACTGGACATTGTCGATTATCCTCGCAGGTTCCAATGTAAAGTACTGGGGGATGTTTTTCAGACAGAGCAGGAGGCCGGTTGTTGACAGAACCACTGCTGCAGTTTTCCCGGTGCAATATTTACTTTTCAGTTTCTGGCAGCTAATGGCCACAAATCGATCAAAGGAGAAAGTGAGGGTGAACCAGACAGAACAGTCCCTGGCTGCAGTCATCAGGACAGCGATAACACAACACACAGGGGTGAGGTCCAGGAAATTCCAGGGGAAATAATAATGATTGATCATGCCGAGTATGGGTTTAGTGATAATAAGCAGCAGATCCGCTGTTGCCATTGCCACCAGGTAGCGAGTGGTGCAGGTAGAGAGGCCACACTTCCCCCGACACAGAATCACAATTCCCAGTAAATTAACTGTCAGAGAGAAAAAGGAGAGACGCTGGAAATTACTGGGTAATCAATCTCCCTGTCTGAACATAATCTCAGCATCAATATACTGGACAGTGGGTGGGTGGGGGTGTTGGGAGAGGAGTGGGCACAGAGATTAACATTGCAGAGAGGGCAGTAGCAAATGTAACTCCAGTGTTAAAGATGGGGAATGGGGGGAAAAGTGTGAATTGCAGCCCTGTCAGTTTGATGGCAGTGGGAGGAAAATGTTTATAATTCAGATACCTTTGGGACAGGTTACATTTCTCATTCAATCTGATTTACAGGATTCACTCAGACCGGCCAGGTTTCCCAAGCCGGATACAAAAATACCAGAGATTGTCATCCCTGCTCAATTATTGGACCACACCCCGGATTGGACCGTTCCCTGGACTGGGTTTATGATGGGGTTGGACACCACTCCAGGTTTATTTGAATCCTCCACGATCAATGGAAAAAAATAAAACAAACACTGGATCGTCACACTTCATAATCACGGGAGGAATAAAATCAGAGAATCTGCATTGCAGATAGAGGCCATAAGGCCCTTGGAAAGAGAAAACCAGTTAAATCGACCCAATCCCCATAATCCAATAAGCCAACCTTATCTATATGGAAACTAAGGACAATTTATCTTGGCCAATCCACCTAACCTGCACATCTTTGGACTATGGGAGGAAACCGGAGCACCCGGAGGAAACCCACGCACACACGCGGAGAACGTGCAGACTCCGCACAGACAGTGACCCAAGCAGGAATCGAACCTGGGACCCGGGAGCTGAGGAGCAACTGTGCCAACCACTGTGCTACCGTGAAGTCCAGCCTGTCCAGAATAGAGTCTGTCCTGTCTCCAGAACATTCCGAGGGCAGACCCCTACCAGGTGTAGTCATTCGTAAAGAACCCTCTCCCATTGCCATGTCTGGAACATTCCAACATCACTGTTCCCAGGAATCCATCCTCTCCATGTTTGAAAACAATCCCTCCCAAGCTTTTCTCAGGAATATTCCCGCTCCGGCATTGGACATTCCCCAGGGTTCAATTGGCCGGAATAGACTCTCTCCAAATTCGGACTCATTGCATTCGACAAACAAGTCGAGAAATTCCAAATCAAGGGCATTAAGATGGTGGAGAAAGTTCCCAGTATAAAGTTGTTGAAATTAAAGTTAAGTCCTGCGGGCTGTAACATCCTAATTGGACGATGAGATGTTGCTCCTCCAGCTTGCGTTGGTTTTCACTGCATTCTTGCCGCAGGCCAAGGACAGACATGTGGGCCTGAGAGCAAGGTGCTGAGTTACAATGGCTGCATCAGGAAGGCTGTGGGCTGTGGGCTGCGAGCAAGATGCTGAGTTACAATGGCTGCATCAGGATGGCTGTGGGCTGTGGGCTGCGAGCAAGGTGCTGAGTTACAATGGCTGCAGCAGGAAGGCTGGGGCCATGCTTTGGGCTGAGAGCAAGGTGCTGAGTTACAATGGCTGCTTCAGGAAGGCTGTGGGCTGTGGGCTGAGAGCAAGGTGCTGAGTTACAATGGCTGCATCAGGAAGGCTGTGGGCTGTGGGCTGCGAGCAAGATGCTGAGTTACAATGGCTGCATCAGGATGGCTGTGGGCTGTGGGCTGTGGACCTGAGAGCAAGGTGCTGAGTTACAATGGCTGCATCAGGAAGGCTGTGGGCTGTGGGCTGCGAGCAAGGTGCTGAGTTACAATGGCTGCAGCAGGAAGGCTGGGGCCATGCTGTGGGCTGCGAGCAAGGTGCTGAGTTACAATGGCTGCAGCAGGAAGGCTGCAGACATGTGGGCCTGAGAGCAAGGTGCTGAGTTACAATGGCTGCATCAGGAAGGCTGTGGGCTGTGGGCTGCGAGCAAGATACTGAGTTACAATGGCTGCATCAGGATGGCTGTGGGCTGTGGGCTGCGAGCAAGGTGCTGAGTTACAATGGCTGCAGCAGGAAGGCTGGGGCCATGCTGCCGGCTGCGAGCAAGGTGCTGAGTTACAATGGCTGCAGCAGGAAGGCTGGGGCCATGCTTTGGGCTGAGAGCAAGGTGCTCAGTTACAATGGCTGCTTCAGGAAGGCTGTGGGCTGTGGGCTGAGAGCAAGGTGCTGAGTTACAATGGCTGCATCAGGAAGGCTGTGGGCTGTGGGCTGCGAGCAAGATGCTGAGTTACAATGGCTGCATCAGGATGGCTGTGGGCTGTGGGCTGTGGACCTGAGAGCAAGGTGCTGAGTTACAATGGCTGCATCAGGAAGGCTGTGGGCTGTGGGCTGCGAGCAAGGTGCTGAGTTACAATGGCTGCAGCAGGAAGGCTGGGGCCATGCTGTGGGCTGCGAGCAAGGTGCTGAGTTACAATGGCTGCAGCAGGAAGGCTGTGGGCTGTGGGCTGAGAGCAAGGTGCTGAGTTACAATGGCTGCATCTGGAAGGCTGTGGGCTGTGGGCTGAGAGCAAGGTGCTGAGTTACAATGGCTGAATCAGGAAGGCTGTGGGCTGTGGGCTGAGAGCAAGGTGCTGAGTTACAATGGCTGCATCAGGAAGGCTGTGGGCTGTGGGCTGAGAGCAAGGTGCTGAGTTACAATGGCTGCATCTGGAAGGCTGTGGGCTGTGGGCTGCGAGCAAGGTGCTGAGTTACAATGGCCACATCAGGAAGGCTGGGGCCATGCTGTGGGCTGCGAGCAAGGTGCTGAGTTACAATGGCTGCATCAGGAATGCTGGGACCATGCTGTGGGCTGAGTGAAGGTGTCCCACAAAGCAGACTCCCAGTCTGTGTTTAATCTCCCCAATGTTGAGGAAACGGTATTGGCAGAAGCGAATACAGTTGAACAAATTGAAGGAAGAGAAGTGAAACGCTGCTTCCCCAGAAAGGAGAGTTTGCTGCTGAGAACCATGAGACGGGAGGAGGTAAAGGGACAGTTGCTGCATCGTCTGTGATTGCAGGGGAAGGTGCCGGGGGAAGGGAAAGGTGTGTGGGGTGTGATGAGGAAGTGGATAAGGGTGTCGAGGAGGGAGCGGTAACTGAGAAATGCAGACATTGAGGGGGTGGTTGGAGAGATGTGAAGATGTGTTTGGCGTCGACCTCATGCTGGAGTTCACAGAAATGGTGGAGGATTTTCCTTTCAATGTGGAGGCTGACAGTGTGGAAAGTGAGGATAGGGAGACACTATCATGTTTCCGGGAGGGAGGGGGATGTGTGAAGACAGAGGTGTGAGAAATGAATTGAAGACGATTGAGAGCCCTGTACACAAAGGGAAGGTGGTGGGGACAGCTCCGGATAAGGAAAAGATAGACTTGCCAGACGGGCTATTGTCCAACGCGTCATCATTAGAACAGAGGCTATGGAGGCGGAGAAAGTGGGAGAATGAGATGCTGCCTTTACAGGTAGCAGGGTGTGATGATCTGTACACAACCCTCGTGTTGGGGAACCGTAGAGGGATTGGACATCCATTGTGAAGATTAGGGGGTTAGGGCCAGGGAAATAGACATTGTTTATATGACATACGGCATCAGAGGAATCAGGAATCATAGAATCCCCACAGTACAGAAGGAGGTCATTCGGCCCATTCAGTCTGTACCAAACCTCTGAGAGAGTACCACAACCAAGCTCACTCCCGCGTCTCTCATTAACCCCTTAATCTAACCTACACTTCTTTATGGTCACTATGGAGCAACTTAGCATGGCCAGTCCACCTAACCTGCACATCTTTGGGCTGTGGGAGGTAACCGGAGCACCCGGAGGAAACCCACGCACACACGGAGACAAAGTGCAGTCCCCACACAGACAGTCACCCAAGGTAGGAATTGATCCGGAGACCCTGATGCTGTGTGGCAACAGTGCCAACCACTGCGTCACTGTGCCACCAATGTCTTTGGGAAGGGACAGAACAGGGTAAAGCGGATGGAATCACGATAGGAAGAAATGATCTTGCTGGGGCTGGAACAGGCCGAAATAATTGATGTACAGAGACTTTCCTGTTTGTGGATTTTGGGGAGAAGGAGCGGGAGGTTGATGCAGGATGTGTGGGATTGTGGGACTGTTATGCCTGAGCCTGTGGACAGCGGATATCCAGAGCCAATGAGGTCAGTCCTGGAAGCAATATCATGATGTTTGGTGGTGTGCTGCTGGTCCAGGGAGAGGTAGCAGGAGGGGAAGGTAGCAGGATGGGTCTGAGAGTTGACGGTCAGCCCCTGGGAGGAAGAAGTCAGTACACCAGACAATAATGGCAGCACCCTTGTGAGCAGCTCAGATCACCAGGTCAGGGTTGGATATTAGAGAGAGGATTGGAGCAAGATTAGACTGAGTCAGGAATACAGTTGGTGAGAGGCACAGAGAAATTGAGATGGTCGATGTCACACTGACAGATCTCAATGAAAAGATTAAGAGCTGATAGGAGGCCAGAGGGTGGGGTCCAGGTAGAGGGAGATTACTGGAGGCAGATGGATTTCAACAACAAATATTCATCAAATAGACAGTGAGAAACAGCAGAGACAATATTATCTATTCACTGATCACCATCAGAATAATTACCAAAGAATTGAAAAGCAGAAGTCGGTCTCTGTTATTCTTGAATTTAGAACAGAATATAATAAAATCTCCAGTCACAATGTCAACAGTTGGAACAATGGGATTAGACGTCTGAGGAAATGAAATCCAGTAACTCAGAGTTTACTAAATAGTCGGCACATATTCCAATGTCAACATTATTCCTGACACATTTCATCCAATTATTGCAATAACTATCAGAAATAATAGATCTGAGTAGTATGATAGAAATTCACGGTAGCATTGTGGATAGCATAATTGCTTCACAGCTCCAGGGTCCCAGGTTCGATTCCGGCTTGGGTCACTGTCTGTGCGGAGTCTGCACGTTCTCCCCGTGTGTGCGTGGGTTTCCTCCGGGTGCTCCGGTTTCCTCCCACAGTCCAAAGATGTGCAGGTTAGGTGGATTGGCATGCTAAATTGCCCTTCGTGTCCAAATTTCCCCTTAGTGTTTCGTGGGGTTACTGGGTTATGGGGATAGGGTTGAGTAGTTGACCTTGGGTAGGGTGCTCTTTCCAAGAGCCAGTGCAGACTCGATGGATCGAATGGCCTCCTTCTGCACTGTAAATTATATCTATGATAAAGGCCGTCAGTAAGATCCGACATAACAGACTGATGAGTAATCTCAGAGCCAGTGGAGTTCGGGGACACAGCAGCAGAATGGACACATGCTGGCGATACACACACAGAAAACAGGGGAAGAGTTAAAGGGATTTAGGCTGATTGGTCGGAAGGTGGGAAGTGGATCAGCAATGGGATCAATCGCCTTCGCCATTCCCAGCAACAGTATGGAATCGGGAAGCAGCATGAAAATTAGACAATTTACAGACCAAATCAAATTGAGAGTGATAGTGAATACAGAGGAAGAGTACAACTAATACAGGCACACATTCATCATTAATTATGAATTTGCAAAGTGGGTATTCAATGGGAAAATAACTTCCCGACAGATAAGTGTCCGCTGCTGCATTTTGATCAGAACAATAAGTCCCCCAATCACTCCTTGGAAAACAATTGTGTGAATGGACTGGAGGGGTTTCTGGGTTCAGGTGAATAGATTCACAAATCGTGTGAAGCAGAAACACAGTTTAAACACACCCATAAAAATTGATCAAACAAGTGAGTTCATTTCAGAATGAATAGAAATGGGAAAAACATCACAGAACCTGTAGGAATACCAGACTGCTGAGTTTTATTAACTGTCAGGGTGTCGGTGACACTCTTACTGTTGGAGTAGGTCAATAGAAAACAGATATCGAGACTTTTCACTGCACACAATAAAACCATGATCAAAACACAGCCAAACTCTTCCTGCTTTCAATCGAACCCAAAAATAAAACAGAGACAGAGAGAGAGACACACAGAAAGACAGGAAGAGAGAGAGAAAGCTCCATAGAACAGAGCGACGGCTTGCCAAATAAAACACATCATTTCAAAATAGAACCGACTTATTTCAGTTCAGTTCCTTACGCACACACAATACAATTCCACACGGAGAGGTATTCCCAGTAATTGATGGATATTCTGATCAGACATTCCACTCTGCTTAGTGACCCCACACTCAGTACAATTCTACACTGACAGATACTTCCAGTAATCCTTGCTCCCGCTGTCAGATATTCCACTCTGGTTACTGACCCTCACTCAGTACAATTCTACTCTGGCAGATACTTCCAATAATCCTTGTTCCCGCTGTCAGATATTCCACTCTCGTTAGTGACCCACACTCAGTACAATTCTACACTGACAGATACTTCCAGTAATCCTTGCTCCCGCTGTCAGATATTCCACTCTGGGGAGGGACCCACACTCAGTACAATTCAACACTGACAGATACTTCCAATAATCCTTGTTCCCGCTGTCAGATATTCTACTCTGGTTAGTGACCCACACTCAGTACAATTCTACACTGACAGATACTACCAGTAACCCTTGTTCCCTCTGTCAGATATTCCACTCTGGTTAGTGACCCACACGCAGTACAATTCCACACTGACAGACACTTCCAGTAATCCTTGTTCCCGCTGTCAGATATTCCACTCTGGTTAGTGACCCACACTCAGTACAATTCTACACTGACAGATACTTCCAGTAATCCTTGTTCCCGCTGTCAGATATTCCACTCTGGTTAGTGACCCACACTCAGTACAATTCTACACAGACAGATACTTCCAGTAATCCTTGTTCCCGCTGTGAGATATTCCACTCTGGTTAGTGACCCACACGCAGTCTGCTATAATTCTTTCTTCTCCTAAACCTCCCATCAGAGAAATTGCCTTCACTGAGATCCAATCTAACATTATACAAGATACCACTCAATAGCTTATCTTCACCAGTCAGAGATCCAGTGAGTAACAAACAGAGGTTTATTGTGAGTTGATGGAAGGGATTCAAACCATTGACATGCTTAAAGACATTTGACAATTATATAGTTGACCAGTTGTCTGTACAACAGTCAGCACGAGATCAGGATTAAACATTTTCAGTCAGAGTTTCAAATCAGCGAACCGCTCACACACAGATTTACACAACTTCAATGGTGATAGTCACTTACCAGGAACAGCAACGATAGCAATGATTGGGTAGAATATTTTCTCAGCAAAATAAATTGGATCAATCATTTTCACTGTGAAGTGATGTGTCCTTTCCTGCGATTGGCAATCTCTCTCTCTGAAACTCTGAGGTTATATATTCTCCAAGCTGTTAATTGATACCCTGTGGAACCACCTCAGGGATATTGAGGTTGTGACATCGTCTAACTTATTTTTCAAGATGTCAACAACTGATTGAGATATTGTGTTCAGTCAAAACAAATATTTTTTTTTCAGTGAGTGACCTCTTTCCAAACAGTGAACTGTGTTGATCACATTATTCAGCTAACATTAACATGAAGGATGGTGTCCACTCAGAAACCATCAGTCCCATTTCTAGATCTCAGATTGTTTCAGTGATATCCCCTCACTCCACTGCGAACATTCAGAGATTCAGTTCCAATTGTCAGTGTGTTTCTCTGGGTGTGTCCACTGAACTCTGGGATGTACCTGGATCTGTAACAGTGACCATTGAGTGATTCAGTTCCAATTGTCGTTGTGTTTCTCTGGATGGGTCCACTGCACTCTGGGATGTAGCTGTCTCTGTAACTGTGACCATTCAGTGATTCAGTTCCAATTGTCAGTCTGTTTCTCTGTCTGGTTCCACTGCACCCTGGGGAGTAGCTGCCTCTGTAACTGTGACCATTCAGCGATTCAGTTCCAATTGTCAGTGTGTTTCTCTGGGTGGGTCCATTGCACTCTGGGGTGTAGCTGTTTGTGTAACTGAGCCCATTCAGTGATTCAGTTCCAATTGTCAGTGTGTTTCTCTGGGTGTGTCCACTGCACTCTGGGGTGTAGCTGCCTCTGTAACTGTGACCATTCAGTGATTCAGTTCCAATTGTCAGTGTGTTTCTCTCGGTGGGTCCACTGCACACTGTAGTGTAGCTGCCTCTCTAACTGTGACAAATCAGTGATTCAGTTGAAATTGTCAGTGTGTTTCACGCGGTGGTTCCACTGCAGTCAGGGGTGTAGCTGCCTCTGTAACTGTGACCAGTCAGTGATTCAGTTCCAATGGACAATGTGTTTCTCTGGGTGGGTAAACTGAACTCTGGGGTGTAGCTGTCTCTGTAACTGTGACCATTCAGTGATTCAGTTCCAATTGTCAGTCTGTTTCTCTGTCTGGTTCCACTGCACCCTGGGGAGTAGCTTTCTCTGTAACTGTGACCATTCAGTGATTCAGATCCAAATGTCAGTGTGTTTCTCTCAGTGGGTCCACTGCACTCTGGGATGTAGCTGTCTCTGTAACTGTGACCATTCAGTGAGTCAGTTCCAATTGACAGTGTGTTTCTCTGGGTGGGTCCACTGTACTCTGGGGTGTAGCTGCCTGTGTAACTGTGACCATTCAGTGATTCAGTTCCAATTTTCAGTGTGTTTCTCTGTATGGGTCCACTGCACTTTGGAATGTAGCTGCCTCTGTAACTGTGACTATTCAGTGATTCAGTTCCAATTGTCAGCGTGTTTCTCTGGGTGGGTCCACTGCACACTGGAGTGTAGCCATCTCTGTAACTGTGATCATTCGGTGATTCACTTCCAATTGTCAGTGTGTTTATCTGGGTGGTTCCACTGCACTCTGGGATGTTGCTGTCTCTGTAACTGTGACCATTCAGTGATTCAGTTCCAATTGTCAGTGTGTTTCTCTGGGTGGGTCCACTGCACTAAGGGATATAGCTGCCTCCGCAAATGTGACCTTTCAGTCATTCAGTTCCAATTGTCAGTGTGTTTTTCTGGGTGTTCCCACTGCACTCTGGGGTGTAGCTGTCTTTGTAGCTGTGACCATTCAGTGATTCAGTTCCAATTGTCGGTGTCTTTCTCTGGGTGGGTCCACTGCAGTCTGGGATGTAGCTACCTCTGTCACTGTGACCATTCAGTGATTCAGTTCCAATTGCCGGTGTGTTTCTCTGGGAGGGTCCACTGCAGTCTGGGATGTAGCTGCCTCTGTAACTGTGACCATTCAGTGATTCAGTTCCAATTGTCGGTGTGTTTCTCTGGGTGGGTCCACTGCAGTCTGGGATGTAGCTGTCTCTGTAGCTGTGACAATTCAGTTTCAGTGATTCATTTCCAATTTTCACTGTGTTTCTCTGTGTGGGTCCACTGCACTCTGGGGTGTAGCTTTCTCTGTTACTGTGACCATTCAATGGTTCAGCTCCAATTGTCAGTGCGATTTTCTGGGTGGGTCCACTGCACCCTGGGCTCTAGCTGTCTGTGTAATTCTGACCTTTCATGGTTTCCGTTCCAATTGTCAGTGTGTTTCTCTGGGTGTGTCCACTGCCCTCTGGGGTGCAGCTGTCTCTGTAACTGTGACCATTCAGTGATTCAGTTCCAATTGTCAGTCTGTTTCTCTGGGTGGATCCACTGCACTAAGGGATGTAGATGCCTCTGCAAATGTGACCTTTCAGTGATTCAGTTCCAATTGTCAGTGTGTTTCTCTGGGTGTTCCCACTGCACTCTGGGGTGTAGCTGTCTTTGTTGCTGTGACCATTCAGTGATTCAGTTCCAATTGTCGGTGTGTTTCTCTGGGTGGGTCCACTGCAGTCTGGGATGTAGCTGCCTCTGTAACTGTGACCATTCAGTGATTCAGTTCCAATTGTCGGTGTGTTTCTCTGGGTGGGTCCAATGCAGTCTGGGATGTAGCTGCCTCTGTAACTGTGACCATTCAGTGATTCAGTTCCAAATGTCAGTGTTGCTCTGGGTGCGTCCACTCTCCTGTGGGCTGTAGCTGCCTCTGTAACTTTGAACATTCAGTGACTCAGTTCCAATTGTCAGTGTGTTTCTCTGGGTGGGTCCACTGCACTCTGGGGTGTAGCTGTCTCTGTAGCTGTGACCATTCAGTGATTCAGTTCCAATTGTCAGTGTGTTTCTCTGTATGGGTCCACTGCACTCTGGGATGTAGCTGTCTCTGTAACTGTGACCATTCAGTTCCAATTTTCAGTGTGTTTCTCTGGTTGGGTCCACTGCACTCTGGGGTGTAGGTCACTCTGTAACTGTTACCATTCAGAGATTCATTTCCAATTGTCAGTGTGTTTCTCTGGGTGGGTCCACTGCACTCTGGGATGTAGCTGTCTCTGTAACTGTGACTATTCAGTGATTCAGTTCCAATTGTCAGTGTGTTTCTCTGAGTGGGTCCACGGCACTCTGGGGTGTGGCTTTCTCTGTCACTGTGACCAGTCAGTGATTCAGTTTCAATTATTAGTGTGTTTCTGTGGGTGTATCAACTGTACTCTGGGGTGTTGCTGTCTCTGTAACTTGTGACCATTCTGTGATTCAGTTTCAATTGTCAGAGTGTTTCTGTTGCGTTCTTCCACTGCACTCTGGGGTGTTGCTGCCTCTGTAACTGTGACAATTCAGTGATTCAGTTCCAATTGACAGTGTATTTCTCTGGGTGGGTCCACTTGGCTCTGGAGTGTAGCTGTCTCTGTAACTGTGACCATTCAGTGATTCAGATCCAATTGCCAGTGTGTTTCTCTGGGTGTGTCCACTGCCCTCTTGTGCAGAGCTGCCTCTGTAACTGTGACCATTCAGTGATTCAGTTCCAATTGTCAGTGAGTTTCTCTGTATGGGTCCACTGCACTCTGGGATGTAGCTGCCTCTGTAACTGTGACTATTCAGTGATTCAGTTCCAATTGTCAGTGTGTTTCTCTGGGTGGGTCTACAGCACTTTGGGGTGTAGCTGCCTCTGTAACTGTGACCATTCCGTGATTGAATTCCATTTGTCAGTGTGTTTATCAGGGTGGGTCCACTGCACTCTGGGGTGTGGCTGTTACTGTAACTGTGACCATTCATTGATTCAGTTCCAAATGTCAGTGTGTTCTCTGGGTGGGTCCACTGCACTCTGGGTTGTAGCTGCCTCTGTAACTGTGACCAATCAATGATTCAGCTCCAATTGTCAGTGCGATTTTCTGGGTTGGTCCAAAGCACTCTGGGGTGTAGCTGTCTCAATAATTGTGACCATTCAGTGATTCCGTTCCAATTGTCAGTGTGTTTCTCTGGGTGTGTCAATTGCACTCTGGGATGTAGCTGTCTCTGTTTCTGTGACCATTCAGTGATTCCGTTCCAATTGTCAGTGTGTTTCTCTGGGTGTGTCCTTTGCACTCTGGGGTGTAGCTGTCTCTGTTTCTGTGATCATTCTGTGACTCAGTTCCAATTGTCAGTGTGTTTCTCTGGGTGGTCCCACTGCACTCTGGGGTGTAGCTGCCTCTGTAACTGTGACCATTCAGTGATTCAGTTCCAATTGTCAGTGTGTCTCTCTGGGTTGGTACACTGCAGTCTGGGGTGTAGCTGTCTCTGTAACTGTGGCCATTCATAGAACATAGAACAGTATAGAACATAGAACAGTACAGCACAGAACAGGCCCTTCGGCCCTCAATGTTGTGCCGAGCCATGATCACCCTACCCAAACCCACATATCCACCCTATACCCGTAACCCAACAACCCCCCCCTTAACCTTACATTTATTAGGACACTACGGGCAATTTAGCATGGCCAATCCACCTAACCCGCACATCTTTGGACTGTGGGAGGAAACCGGAGCACCCGGAGGAAACCCACGCACACAGGGGGAGGACGTGCAGACTCCACACAGACAGTGACCCAGCCGGGAATCGAACCTGGGACCCTGGAGCTGTGAAGCATTTATGCTAACCACCATGCTACCCTGCTGCCAAATGAAGTGGAGAATGTGGGCATCGATCCCACTACCTCTCACATGCTAAGCAAGCGCTCTACCATTTGAGCTAATTCCCCCTCTGTAACTGTGACCATTCAGTGATTCCGTTCCAATTGTCAGTGTTTTTCTCTGGGTGGGTCCACTGCCCTCTGGGATGTAGCTGTCTCTGTAGCTGTGACCATTCAGTGATTCATTTCCAGTTTTCAGTGTGTTTCTCTGGGTGTGTCCACTGCACTCTGGGATGTAGCTGTCTCTGTAACTGTGACCATTCAGTCATTCAGTTTCAATTGTCAGTGTGTTTCTCTGTATGGGTCCACTGCACTCTGGGATGTATTTGCCTCTGTAACTGTGACCATTCAGTTCCAATTTTCCGTATGTTTCTCTGGCTGGGTCCACTGCACTCTGGGGTGTAGCTTCCTCTGCATCTGTTACCATTCAGAGATTCAGTTCCAATTGTCAGTGTGTTGCTCTGGGTGGGTCCACTGCACTCTGGGGTATTGCTGCCTCTGTAACTGGAACCATTCAGTGATTCAGTTCAAATTGTCAGTTTGTTTCTCTGGGTGGGTCCACTGCACTCTGGGGTGTAGCTGCCTCTGTAACTGTGATAATTCAGTAATCAGTTCCAATTGTCAGTGTGTTTCTCCGTATGGATCCACTGCACTCTGGGATGTATTTGCCTCTGTAAATGTGACCATTCAGTCCCTATTGTCAGTGTGTTTCTCTGGGTGGTTCCACTGCACTCTGGGATGTAGCTGCCTCTGTAACTGTGGCCATTCAGTGATTCAGTTCCAATTGTCAGTTTGTCTCTCGGGGTGGGTCCACTTAACTCTGGGGTGTTGCTTTCTCTGTATTTGTGACCATTCAGTCATTCAGTTCCAATTGTCAGTGTGTCTCTCTGGGTGGGTTCACTGCACTCTGGGGTGCAGCTGCGTCTGTAACCGTGACGATTCAGAGATTTAGTTCCAATTGTCAGTGTGTTTCACTGTGTGGGTCCACTCCACTCTGGGGTGTAGCTGTCTCTGTAACTGTGACCATTCAGTGATTCAGTTCCAATTGTCAGTGTGTTTCTCTGGGTGGTTCCACTGCAGTCTTGGTTGTAGCTGTCTCTGTTACTGTGACCATTCAATGATTCAGTTCCAATTGTCAGTGTGTTTGTCTGGGTGGTTGAAATGCAATCTGGGATAAGATCATAAGAACTAGGAGCAGGAGTCGGCCATCTGGCCCCTCGAGCCTGCTCCGCCATTCAATTAGATCATGGCTGATCTTTTGTGGACTCAGCTCCACTTTCCGGCCCGAACACCATAACCCTTAATCCCTTTATTCTTCAACAAACTATCTATCTTTACCTTAAAAACATGTAATGAAGGAGCCTCAACTGCTTCACTGGGCAAGGAATGCCATAGATTGACAACCCTTTGGGTGAAGAAGTTCCTCCTAAACTCAGTCCTAAATCTACTTCCCCTTATTTTGAGGCTATGTCCCCAGTTCTGCTGTCACCCGCCAGTGAAAATAACCTGCCCGCATCTATCCTATCTATTCCCTTCATAATGTTAAATGTTTCTATAAGATCCTCCCTCATCCTTCTAAATTCCAACGAGTACCGTCCCAGTCTACTCAACCTCTCCTCATAATCCAACCCCTTCAGCTCTGGGATTAACTTAGTGAATCTCCTCTGCACACCCTCCAGCGCCAGTACGTCCTTTCTCAAATAAGGAGACCACAACTGAACACAATACTCCAGGTGTGGCCGCACTAACACCTTATACAATTGCAACATAACCTCCCTAGTCTTAAACTCCATCCCTCTCGCATTGAAGGACAAAATTCCATTTGCCTTCTTAATCACCTGTTGCACTTGTAAACCAACCTTCTGTGACTCATGCACTAGCACACCCAAGCCTCTCTGAACAGCGGCATGCTTTAATATTTTATCGTTTAAATAATAATCCCGTTTGCTGTTATTCCTACCAAAATGGATAACCTCACATTTGTCAACATTGTATTCCATCTGCCAGACCCTAGCCCATTCACTTCACCTATCCAAATCCCTCTGCAGACTTCCAGTATCCTCTGCACTTTTCGCTTTACCACTCATCTTAGTGTCATCTGCAAACTTGGACACATTGCCCTTGGTCCCCAACTCCAAATCATCTATGTAAATTGTGAACAATTGTGGGCCCAAAACGGATCCCTGAGGGACACCACTCGCTACTGATTGCCAACCAGAGAATCACCCATTTATCCCAACTCTTTGCATTATTTTAATTCACCAATCCTCTATCCATGCTACTACTTAACCCTTAATGCCATGCATCTTTATCTTATGCAGCAACCTTTTGTGTGGCACCTTGTAAAAGGCTTTCTGGAAATCCAGATATACCACATCCATCGGCTCCCCGTTATCTACTGCACTGGTTATGTCCTCAGAAAATTCCAATAAATTAGTTAGGGATGACCTGCCCTTTACGAACCTATGCTGTGTCTGCCCAATGGGACAATTTCTATCTAGATGCCTCGCAATTTCTTCCTTGATGATAGATTCCAGCATCTTCCCTACTACCGAAGTTAAGCTCACTGGCCTATAATTTCCTGCTTTCTGCCTACCTCCTTTTTTAAACAGTGGCGTCACGTTTGCTAATTTCCAAATCACCGGGACCACCCCAGAGTCTATTGAATTTCGGTAAATTATCACTAGTGCATCTGCAATTTCCCTAGCCATCTCTTTTAGCACTCTGGGATGCATTCCATCAGGGCCAGTAGACTTGTCTACCTTTAGCCCCATTAGCTTGCCCATCACTACCTCCTTAGTGATAACAATCCTCTCAAGGTCCTCACCTGTCATAGCCTCATTTCTATCAGTTGCTGGCATGTTATTTGTGTCTTCCACTGTGAAGACCGACCCAAAAAACCTGTTCAGTTCCTCAGCCATTTCCTCATTTCCCATTATTGAAACTCCCTTCTCATCCTCTAAAGGACCAATATTTACCTTAACCACTCTTTTTTGTTTTATTTTTGTAAAAACGTTTACTGTCTTTTTTTTAAATATTCTGAGCAAGTTTACTCTCATACTCTATCTTACTCTTCTTTATAGCTTTTTTAGTAGCTTTCTGTTGCCCCCTAAAGATTTCCCAGTCCTCTAATCTCCCAGCAATCTTTGCCACTTTATATGCTTTTTCCTTCAATTTGATACTCTCCCTTATTTCCTTAGATATCCACGGTCGATTTTCCCTCTTTCTTCCGTCCTTCCTTTTTGCTGGTATAAACCTTTGCTGAGCACTGTGAAAAATCGCTTGGAAGGTTCTCCACTGTTCCTCAACTGTTCCACCATAAAGTCTTAGCTCCCAGTCTAGCTTAGCTAGTTCTTCTCTTATCCCCTTGTAATCTCCTTTGTTTAAACACAAAACACTAGTATTTGATTTTACTTTCTCACCCTCCATCTGTATTTTAAATTCCACCATATTGTGATCGCTCCTTCCGAGAGGATCCCTAACTATGAGATCATGAATCAATCCTGTTTCATTACACAGGACAAGATCTAGGACCGCTTGTTCCCTTGTAGGTTCCATTACATACTGTTCTAGGAAACTATCGCGGATACATTCTATAAACTCCTCCTCAGGGTTGCCTTGACCCACCTGGGTAAACCAATCGACATGTAGATTAAAATCCCCCATGATAACTGCTGTACCATTTCTACATGCATCAGTTATTTCTTTGTTTATTGCCTGCCCCACCATATCGTTACTATTTGGTGGCCGATAGACTACTCCTATCAGTGACTTTTTCGCCTTACTATTCCTGATTTCCACCCAAATAGATTCAACCTTATCCTCCATAGCACCGATGTCATCCCTTACTATTGCCCGGATGTCATCCTTAAATAACAGAGCAACACCACCTCCCTTACAATCCACTCTGTCCTTCCGAATAGTTTGATACCCTCGGATATTTAACTCCCAGTCGTGACCATCCTTTAACCATGTTTCAGTAATGGCCACTAAATCATAGTCATTTACGATGATTTGTGCCATCAACTCATTTACTTTATTCCGAATACTACGAGCATTCAGGTAAAGTACACTTATGTTGGTTTTTTTACCTCTGTTTTGAATCTTAACATCTCCAGTTTTATTCCTTTTGTAATTACTGGGCCTATTCACTGAACTCCCCTCAGTCACTGTACCTTGTACTGTCGCCCTTTTAGATTTTTGACTGTGTCTTCTCTGCCTTGCACTTTTCCCCTTACTTCCTTTTGCTTCTGTCCCTTTTTTACCACCTTCCAACTTCCTGCATTTGTTCCCATCCCCGGCCACATTTGTTTAAACCCTCCCCAACAGCTCTAGAAAACACCCCCCCAGGACATCGGTTCCAGTCCTGCCCAGGTGCAGACCGTCCGGTTTGTACTGGTCCCACCTCCCCCAGAACCGGTCCCAATGCTCCAGAATTTGAATCCCTCCCTCTTGCACCATCTCTCGAGCCACGCATTCATCCTATCAATCCTGAAATTCCTACTCTGACCAGCTCGTGGCACTGGTAGCAATCCTGAGATTACTACCTTTGAGGTCCTACTTTTTAGTTTAACTCCTAACTCCCTGAATTCCGCTTGTAGGACCTCATCCCATTTTTTACCTATATCGTTGGTGCCTATGTGCACCACGACAGCTGGCTGTTCAACCCCCCCCCCCCCCCGCCCCTCCCCCGAATGTCATGCAGCCGCTCCGAGACATCATTGACCCTTGCACCAGGGAGGCAACATACCATCCTGGAGTCTTGATTGCGTCCACAGAACCGCCTGTCTATTCCCCTTACGATCGAGTCCCCCATCACTATAGCCCTGCCATTTTTCTTCCTGCCCTGCTGTGCAGCAGGGCCAG
>NW_024055727.1:672396-794387 GCF_902713615.1 Scyliorhinus canicula
GTCGAGTTACAGCGAGCACCTTGTGTAGCTGGAGACTGAGATAGCGGTGCTGGCCAACAAGAGCGAGAGATTGAAAATCAGAGGTTTTTTTTTATTTAGAGTACCCAATTCATTTTTTTTCCAATTAAGGGGACAATTGAGCGTGTTCAATCCACCGAGCCTGCACATCTTTGGGTGCTGGGGGCGAAACCCATGCAAACACGGGGAGAATGTGCAAACTCCACACGGACAGTGACCCAGAGCCGGGTTTTGAACCTGGGACCTCAGCGCCGTGAGGCAGTAGGGCTAACCCCGTGCGCCAACGTGCTGCCCTGAAGTCCAGAGTTGACGACCTCGAGAATCGTGGGGTTGCCGGAGGGGGATTGAGGCGCTGTTTTAGCACAGTGTGCTAAACAGCTGGCTTGTGATGCAGAACAATTCAGCATCCCAGGATCAATTCCCGTACCTGAACAGGCGCCTGAATGTGGCGACTAGGGGCTTTTCACAATAACTTTACTGAAGCCCACCTGGGCCATCTAGAATAATAATCTTTCTCCTGATGTTTGCGAATAATAAGATTGGGTGGGTGGGTGATCCTGTGTCCCCTCTGGAGTTAGACTGAATCCATTAGACTTTGGTCAGAAATCGGGCCCAGTGGACAGCCACCTGTAGTCACCCTCCATGCTCATAGTTTCCTGAGAAAGGAGCAGGTCCTGAAGTGGGTTCAAGGGACATCAAGATTGGCACGAGAGAGCGCCATCTTCTTCGGAGCTGCGTGTTGTGGCAACTGAGCTGGCGAGGAAAACGGGAGTCTTATCAAGTCTTGTGCCGCCTTGCACAAGAAGGGGGTACAATTCGGGGCGGTGTATCGACGAGGCTTTCTCTCACCTCAGAATAAAAAGACTTTGACCTTGATGCTTTCATTGAACAGCATGGACTTGGTTCTAATGAAGTGTGTTATGTTTGGTGTTTGATTGCTGTGGGTTGGGAAATGTTTGGGGAATGCTGTTATTGACATTTGATAGTAATGTTTCTTTTACTGTTTTTGTGCTCAAGCGGGGTAGTTGGTTCAGCTGTGATATCATAGAATTTACAGTGCAGAAAGTGGCCACTCGGCCCATCGAGTCTGCACCGGCTCTTGGACAGAGCACCCTACCCAATGTCAACACCTCTACCCTATCCCCATAACCCAGTAACCCCACCCAACACTAAGGGTAACTTTGGACACTATGGGCAATTTAGCACGGCCAATCCACCTAACTTGCACATCTTTGGACTGTGGGAGGAAACCAGAGCACCGGAGGGAACCCACGCAGAACACGGAGAGGATGTGCAGACTCCGCACAGACAGTGACCGAAGCCGGGAATCGAACCGGGGGCCCTGGAGCTGTGAAGCAATTGTGATAACCACTATGCTACCGTGCTGCCCATTTTTAAAGAAAAACAATGTTTAATCGATGAACTCAGTTAACATTTTATAAACACACAGTAAACATCTTACCAACTACCAACACTGAAACCTCCCAAAGATACAATTCTCTACAGGTAACCCTTAGTAACTTTCCTAACAACATCCATAAGCCAAACACATTTTAAACAAAGACGGCAGGTTTGAATTCTCTACAGAGAACAGTTATCACTTTTAAATTATCAAGTGATGTAAACACCTTGTTTAACATACAGAGAGAGAGCCCAGTATACATTTCCTTGAAATGACTGACTCCGGGATGGGGGTGGGGATTGGGAGGCCCCCAATTCGGTTGATCACTTGGAACTTAAGCGTGGCCCAGTAAAAATGTTGAGGCTTTTTGCTGACCTACATAGTCTAAATGCTGAGGCAGAAGGCTCACATGTGGGTGAAGTATCAGCTCCGACTGCCGAAGGGGTTGGGTGAGTCAGATGTGTCATTCTGGCTTTGAGGGAAGGGCATGAGGTGCGGCGATTGTTGTTAATAAACGGGTTCCTGTTTCGACCATTAACACCCTGGCAGATTTGGAATATTTGGCAATCGAAAACTCTGACCGGTGCTCCACATTCTGAGGACAAGGTATTGAAAGAGATCACAGTCATAGCCCGGAGTGGAGGTAACATGTGGCTCTGTTTGGAAATAAAGAATTTATAGGGAACAGCACGGTAGCGAAGTGGTTAGCACTGTTGCTTCACAGCGCCAGGATCCCAGGTTCCATTCCCGGCTTGTGTCACTGTCTGTGTGACGTCTGCACATTCTCCCCGTATGTGCGTGGGTTTCCTCCAGGTGCTCCGGTATCCTCCCACAGTCCAAAGATGTGCAGGTTAGGGGGATTGGCCATGTTAAATTGTCCCTTGTGTCCAAAGATGTACAGGTTAGGTAGATTGGCCGTGTTAAATTGTCCCTTGTGTCCAAAGATGTGCAGGTTAGGTGGATTGGCTGTGTTAAATTGCCCCTTAGTGTACAAAGATGTGCAGGTTAGGTGGATTGGCCGTGTTAAATTGTCCCTTAGTGTCCAAAGATGTACAGGTTAGGTGGATTGGCTGTGTTAAATTGCCCCTTAGTGTCCAAAGATGTACAGGTTAGGGGGATTGGCCGTGTTAAATTGTCCCTTAGTGTCCAAAGATGTACAGGTTAGGTGGATTGGCCGTGTTAAATTGTCCCTCAGTGTCCAAAAATGTACAGGTTAGGTGGATTGGCCGTGTTAAATTTTCCCTTAGTGTCCAAAGATATACAGGTTAGGTGGATTGGCCGTGTTAAATTGCCCCTTAGTGTCCAAAGATGTACAGGTTAGGTGGATTGGCCGTGTTAAATTGTCCCTTAGTGTCCAAAGATGTACAGGTTAGGTGGATTGGCTGAGTTAAATTGTCCCTTAGTGTCCAAAGATGTACAGGTTAGGTGGAAAACGGAGCACCCGGAGGAAACCCACGGAGACACGTGGAGAACAAGAAGACTCACCGACAGTGACCCAGCGGGGAAGCGAACCTTGGACCCTGGTGCTGTGAGGCAGCTGTGCTAGCCACTGCGCCACCCCAGTTGTTGACGATGACTTGATGAGTGGGTCCTTTACGCGGGTGGAGGGCCGGTGTTCCCTGGAGCTACCGAATGACAACCACATGTTTGTCCGTGTCCTCGGATGCTGAGCTATTGGGGAGGGGACAGGGTTTGATCCTTATTGGTATTGGAAGGGGCGTTTCCTTCTGGGGGAGGGGGATGGATTGTGGTTTTCTAAGGTTGTAACTTCCACTTTCTGTGTTGATGCTTTTTACTATCAATGGAAAACATATAATTAAATATTTTAAAGACTATCGATACCTCCATTTCTCTTTATCTATCTATTTACCTCTCAATGGACACAATTCACCGACCGTACGGAGCTCGTCATTGATCCAGGCACAGCGGGTACATCGCAATCGCACTAGAACCGCGAATCAGGCGCCTCACCGGGCTGGGCCCCAGTCACCCCGCTCACTGCACCCACGGCGGTCTGGATTTAACGTTCACGCTCGCACAGTGGCTAGCACTGTGGCTTCACAGCTCCAGGGTCCCAGGTTCGATTCCCTGCTGGTCACTGTCTGTGCGGAGTCTGCACGTTCTCCCCGTGTGTGCGTGGGTTTCCTCCGGGTGCTCCGGTTTCCTCCCACAATCTAAAGACATGCAGGTTAGGTGGATTGGCCATGATCCCTGACCTGTCTACATAATCCCATTTGTCAGCACTTGGCCGATAACCTTGAATGTTATGACATGCTCAGTGTTTATCCAGCGTTCCAGACCATCACCACCCTCTGGGTACAAAGGTTTTTCCTCAAATACCCCCCTCACCTTGAACATGTGTCCCCCTCGGAACTGACCCTTGAACGAAGGGGAACAGCTGCTCCCTATCCAACCTGTCCATGCCTCTCATAATCTTGCCCACCTCGATCAGGTCGCCCCTCAGTCTCCTCTGCTCCAGCGAAAACAACCCAAGCCTATCCAACCTCTCTTTATAATTAAAACGCTCCATCCCAGGCAACATCCTGGTGCATCTCCTCTTCACCCCCTCCAGTACAATCACATCCTTCCTCTAATGTGGTGACCAGAATTACACCCAGTGCTCCAGCTGTGGCTTCACCAAAGTTCGATACAACTCCAACATGACCTCCCTGCTTTTGGAATCTATGCCTCGATTCGCCTCCCTATTTTCACCCTATTGGCAGACTCAACGGAAAGGCCAACGGAGAGGTGGTCAGGGACAGCACCCTGGGAGCCTACCTGGCATCTGACCACCTTGAGACCACCGGGTTTTCACTGCCAGGGGTCAGGGCGTTGAAGGGAGGTGGGGGCGGTTCACAGTGTCCTTCGCAAGGTTGATGGAGGGATGTTAATAAAGATGGGGGGGGGGGAGTGGGGTGAAATACTGGGGAGGATTAGGGTTGTCAGACAAATGGCTTCCGGGTTAGCTCCCCAGTAGGACATCATAAGACCATAATACATGGGAGCAGAATTAAGCCACTCGGCCCCTCGAGTCTGTTCCGCCATTCAATCATGGCTGATGTAAGGTTATCCATTTTATAAGAACATAAGAACATAAGAACTAGGAGCAGGAGTAGGCCATCTGGCCCCTCGAGCCTGCTCCGCCATTCAATGAGATCATGGCTGATCTTTTGTGGACTCAGCTCCACTTTCCGGCCCGAACACCATAACCCTTAATCCCTTTATTCTTCAAAAAACTATCTATCTTTACCTTAGAAACATGTAATGAAGGAGCCTCAACTGCTTCACTGGGCAAGGAATTCCATAGATTCACAACCCTTTGGGTGAAGAAGTTCCTCCTAAACTCAGTTCTAAATCTACTTCCCCTTATTTTGAGGCTATGCCCCTAGTTCTGCTGTCACCCGCCAGTGGAAACAACCTGCCCGCATCTATCCTATCTATTCCCTTCATAATTTTAAATGTTTCTATAAGATCCCCCCTCATCCTTCTAAATTCCAACGAGTACAGTCCCAGTCTACTCAACCTCTCCTCATAATCCAACCCCTTCAGCTCTGGGATTAACCTAGTGAATCTCCTCTGCACACCCTCCAGCGCCAGTACGTCCTTTCTCAAGTAAGGAGACCAAAACTGAACACAATACTCCAGGTGTGGCCGCACTAACACCTTATACAATTGCAACATAACCTCCCTAGTCTTAAACTCCATCCCTCTAGCAATGAAGGACAAAATTCCATTTGCCTTCTTAATCACCTGTTGCACTTGTAAACCAACCTTCTGTGACTCATGCACTAGCACACCCAAGTCTCTCTGAACAGCGGCATGCTTTAATATTTTATCGTTTAAAAAATAATCCCGTTTGCTGTTATTCCTACCAAAATGGATAACCTCACATTTGTCAACATTGTATTCCATCTGCCAGACCATAGCCCATTCACTTAACCTATCCAAAACCCTCTGCAGACTTCCAGTATCCTCTGCACTTTTCGCTTTACCACTCATCTTAGTGTCATCTGCAAACTTGGACACATTGCCCTTGGTCCCCAACTCCAAATCATCAATGTAAATTGTGAACAATTGTGGGCCCAACACGGATCCCTGAGGGACACCACTAGCTACTGATTGCCAACCAGAGAAACACCCATTTATCCCAACTCTTTGCTTTCTATTAATTAACCAATCCTCTATCCATGCTACTACTTTACCCTTAATGCCATGCATCTTTATCTTATGCAGCAACCTTTTGTGTGGCACCTTGTCAAAGGCTTTCTGGAAATCTAGATATACCACATCCATCGGCTCCCCGTTATCTACTGCACTGGTAATGTCCTCAAAAAATTTCACTAAATTAGTTAGGCACGACCTGCCTTTTACGAACCCATGCTGCGTCTGCCCAATGGGACAATTTCTATCCAGATGCCTCGCAATTTCTTCCTTGATGATAGATTCCAGCATCTTCCCTATTACCGAAGTTAAACTCACTGGCCTATAATTTCCTGCTTTCTGCCTACCTCCTTTTTTAAACAGTGGCGTCACGTTTGCTAATTTCCAATCCACCGGGACCACCCCAGAGTCTAGTGAATTTCGGTAAATTATCACTAGTGCATCTGCAATTTCCCTAGCCATCTCTTTTAGCACTCTGGGATGCATTCCATCAGGGCCAGGAGACTTGTCTACCTTTAGCCCCATTAGCTTGCCCATCACTCCGTCCTTAGTGATAACAATCGTCTCAAGGTCCTCACCTGTCATAGCCTCATTTCTATCAGTCACTGGCATGTTATTTGTGTCTTCCACTGTGAAGACCGACCCAAAAAACCTGTTCAGTTCCTCAGCCATTTCCTCATTTCCCATTATTAAAACTCCCTTCTCATCCTCTAAAGGACCAATATTTACCTTAGCCACTCTTTTTTGTCTTATATATTTGTAAAAACTTTTACTGTCTGTTTTTATATTCTGAGCAAGTTTACTCTCATACTCTATCTTACTCTTCTTTATAGCTTTTTTAGTAGCTTTCTGTTGCCCCCTAAAGATCTCCCAGCAATCTTTGCCACTTTATATGCTTTTTCCTTCAATTTGATACTCTCCCTTATTTCCTTAGATATCCACGGTCGATTTTCCTCTTTCTTCCGTCCTTCCTTTTTGTTGGTATAAACCTTTGCTGAGCACTGTGAAAAATCGCTTGGAAGGTTCTCCACTGTTCCTCAACTGTTCCACCATAAAGTCTTAGCTCCCAGTCTACCTTAGCTAGTTCTTCTCTCATCCCCTTGTAATCTCCTTTGTTTAAACACAAAACACTAGTATTTGATTTTACTTTCTCACCCTCCATCTGTATTTTAAATTCCACCATATTGTGATCGCTCCTTCCGAGAGGATCCCTAACTATGAGATCATGAATCAATCCTGTCTCATTACACAGGACAAGATCTAGGACCGCTTGTTCCCTCGTAGGTTCCATTACATACTGTTCTAGGAAACTATCGCGGATACATTCTATAAACTCCTCCTCACGGTTGCCTTGACCGGCCTGGTTAAACCAATCGACATGTAGATTAAAATCTCCCATGATAACTGCTGTCCAATTTCTACATGCATCAGTTATTTCTTTGTTTATTGCCTGCCCCACCATCTCGTTACTATTTGGTGGCCGATAGACTACTCCTATCAGTGACTTTTTCGCCTTACTATTCCTGATTTCCACCCAAATAGATTCAACCTTATCCTCCATAGCACCGATGTCATCCCTTACTATTGCCCGGATGTCATCCGTAAATAACAGAGCAACACCACCTCCCTTACCATCCACTCTGTCCTTCCGAATAGTTTGATACCCTCGGATATTTAACTCCCAGTCGTGACCATCCTTTAACCATGTTTCAGTAATGGCCACTAAATCATAGTCCTCACGATGATTTGTGCCACCAACTCATTTACTTTATTCCGAATACTACAAGCATTCAGGTAAAGTACACTTATGTTGGTTTTTTTACCTCTGTTTTGAATCTTAACATCTCCAGTTTTATTCCTTTTGTTATTACTGGGCCTATTCACTGTGCTCCCCTCAGTCACTGTACCTTGTACTGTCGCCCTTATGGATTTCTGACTATGTCTTCTCTGCCTTGCACTTTTCCCCTTACTTCCTTTTGTTTCTGTCCCTGTTTTACTACCTTCCAACTTCCAGCATTGGTTCCCATCCCCCTGCCACATTAGTTTAAACCCTCCCCAACAGCTCTAGAACCCCCCCCCCCCCTAGGACATCGGTTCCAGTCCTGCCCAAGTGCAGACCGTCCGGTTTGTACTGGTCCCACCTCCCCCAGAACCGGTCCCAATGCCCCAGGAATTTGAATCCCTCCCTCTTGCACCATCTCTCGAGCCACGCATTCATCCTATCTATCCTGACATTCCTACTCTGGCTAGCTTTTGGTAGATATAACAGCAAACGGGGTTATTATTTAAATGATTAAATATTAAAACATGCTGCTGTGCAGCCAGACTTGGGTGTGCTAGTGCATGAGTCGCAGAAAGCTGGTTTACAGGTGCAACAGGTGATTAAGAAGGCGAATGGAATTTTGTCCTTCATTGCTAGAGGAATGGAATTTAAGACTAGGGAGGTTATGTTGCAATTGTATAAGGTGTTTGTGAGGCCACACTTGGAGTATTGTGTTCAGTTTTGGTCTCCTTACTTGAGAAAGGACGTACTGGCGCTGGAGGGTGTGCAGAGGAGATTCACTAGGTTAATCCCAGAGTTGAAGGGTTTGGATTATGAGGAGATGTTGAGTAGACTGGGACTGTACTCGTTGGA
Organism: Scyliorhinus canicula; assembly: GCF_902713615.1. Taxonomy (NCBI): domain Eukaryota; kingdom Metazoa; phylum Chordata; class Chondrichthyes; order Carcharhiniformes; family Scyliorhinidae; genus Scyliorhinus; species Scyliorhinus canicula. The sequence continues at coordinate 680,613 of NW_024055727.1, forward strand.
ATTTAAAAGGATGAGAGGGATCTTATAGAAACATATAGAATTATGAAGGGGATAGATATGATAGATGCGGGCAGGTTGTTTCCACTGGCGGGTGACAGCAGAACTAGGGGGCATAGCCTCAAAATAAGGGGAAATAGATTTAGGACTGAGTTTAGGAGGAACTTCTTCACCCAAAGGGTTGTGAATCTATGGAATTCCTTGCCCAGTGAAGCAGTTGAGGCTCCTTCATTAAATTTTTTTAAGGTAAAGATAGATAGTTTTTTGAAGAATAAAGGGATTAAGGGTTATGGTGTTCGGGCCGGAAAGTGGAGCTGAGGCCACAAAACATCAGCCATGATCTCACTGAATGGCGGAGCAGGCTCGAGGGGCCAGATGGCCTACTCCTGCTCCTAGTTCTTATGTTCTTATATTTTCTCATCCCCATTCTCCTGCCTTCTCCCCATAACCCCTGATCCACTTATTATTCAAGAACCTATCTATCTCTGTCTTAAAGACACTCTGTGAATTGGCCTCCACAATTAATAATTACATTTGCTTTTCTGATTGGACCTTTGCTGTTCGTAGCACATATAAAGGATTTGGGGAAAAATGTAACTGATTAGTAAGTTTGTGGACGACACAAAGGTTGGTGGAATTGTGGATAGCGATGAGGACCGTCAGAGGAAACAGCAGGATTTAGATCGTTTGGAAACTTGGGCAGAGAGATGGCAGATGGAGCTTAATCCGGACAAATGTGAGGTAAAACATTTTGGAAGGTCTAATGCAGAGCCCTCAAGAGTATTGAAAGTCTGAGTGATCTAGGTGTACAGGTCCACAGGTCACTCAAAGGGGCAACACAGGTAGATAAGGTTGTCAAGAAGGCATACAGCATGCTTGCCTTCATTGGCCGGGGCTTTGTATAAGAATTGGCAAGTCATGTTACAGGTGTATAGAATCTTAATTAGGCCACACTTGGAGTATAGAGTTCAATTCTGGGCGCCACGCTACCAGAAGGATTTGCAGGCTTTAGAGAGGGTGCAAAAGAGATTTACCAGGATGTTGCCTGGTGTGGAAGGCATTAGCTATGAGGAGCGGTTGAATAAACTCGGTTTGTTCTCACTGGAACGACGGAGGTTGAGAAGTGACCTGATAGAGATCTACAAAATTATGAGGGACAGAGACAGAGTTGATAGTCAGAGGCGTCTCCCCAGGGTAGAGGGGTCAATTACTAGGTGGTATAGGTTTAAAGGAAGAGATTGCTGAGCCTTTGGCTTTGATTCTTATGTCATCATTGGCTACAGGAATAGTGCCAGAGGACTAGAGGATAGCAAATGTGGTCCCTTTGTTCAAGAAGGGGAGTAGAGATAACCCCGATAACTACAGATCGGTGAGCCTCACGTCTGTTGTGGGTAAAGTCTTGGAGATGATTATAAAAGATATGATTAATAATCATCTAGATAGGAATAATATGATTAGGGATAGTCAGCATGGTTTTGTGAAGGACAGGTCATGCTCACAAACCTTATCGAGTTCGTTGAGAAGGTGACTGAACAGGTAGACGAGGGTAGAGCAGTTGATGTGGTGTATATGGATTTCAGTAAAGCGTTTGAGAAGGTTCCCCACGGTCGGCTATTGCAGAAAATACGGAGGCTGGGGATTGAGGGTGATTTAGAGATGTGGATCAGAAATTGGCTAGTTGAAAGAAGACAGAGGGTGGTGGTTGATGGGAAATGTTCAGAATGGAGTTCAGTTATGAGTGGCGTACCACAAGGATCTGTTCTGGGGCCGTTGCTGTTTGTCATTTTTATAAATGACCTAGAGGAGGGCACAGAAGGTTGGGTCAGTAAATTTGCAGACGACACTAAAGTCGGTGGAGTTGTAGACAGTACGGAAGGATGTTGCAGGTTACAGAGGGACATAGATAAGCTGCAGAGCTGGGCTGAGAGGTGGCAAATGGAGTTTAATGTGGAGAAGTGTGAGTTGATTCACTTTGGAAAGAATAACAGGAATGTGGAATATTTGGCTAATGGTAAAATTCTTAGCAGTGTGGATGAGCAGAGGGATCTCGGTGTCCATGTACATAGATCCCTGAAAGTTGCCACCCAGGTTGATAGGGTTGTGAAGAAGGCCTATGGTGTGTTGGCCTTCATTGGTAGAGGGATTGAGTTCCGGAGCCATGAGGTCATGTTGCAGTTGTACAAAACTCTGGTACGGCCGCATTTGGAGTATTGCGTACAGTTCTGGTCGCCTCATTATAGGAAGGACGTGGAAGCTTTGGAATGGGTGCAGAGGAGATTTACCAGGATGTTGCCTGGTATGGAGGGAAAATCATATGAGGAAAGGCTGATGGACCTGAGGTTGTTTTCGTTAGAGAGAAGAAGGTTCAGAGGTGACTTAATAGAGGCAAAAAAAATGATCAGAGGGTTAGATAGGGTGGACAGTGAGAGCCTTCTCCCGCGGATGGAGGTGGCTAGCACGAGGGGACATAGCCTTAAATTGAGGGGTAATAGATATAGGACAGAGGTCAGAGGTAGGTTTTTTACGCAAAAAGTGGTGAGGCCGTGGAATGCCCTACCTGCAACAGTACTGGACTCGCCAACATTGAGGGCATTTAAAAGTTTATTGGATAAGCATATGGATGATAATGGCATAGTGTAGGTTAGATGGCCTTTAGTTTTTGACTTCCCATGTCGGTGCAACATCGTGGGCCGAAGGGCCTGTACTGCGCTGTATCATGCAATGTTCTATGTTCTAAGGTACGAGTGGCAAGGTTTAGAGTAGATGTTCGAGGCAGGTTTTTTGCACAGAGGGTAGTGGGTACCTGGAAATCGCTGGCGGAGGAGGTGGTGGAAGCAGGGACGATAGTAACGTTTAAGGGGCCTCTTGACAAATACATGAATAGGATGGGAATAGAGGGATACGGACCCAGGAAGTGCAGAAGATTTGAGTTTAGACGGGCAGCATGGTCAGCGCAGGCTGGGATGGCCGAAGGGCCTGTTCCTGTGCTGTACTTTTCTTTGTTATTATACTTGTTCATCGCTGTCAGATATTCCACTCTGGTTAGCGACCCACACTCAGTCCAATTCTACACTGACAGATACTTCCAGTATTCCTTGTTCCCGCTGTCAGATATTCCACTCTGGGAGTGACCCACACTCTGTACAATTCTACACTGACAGATACTACCAGTAATCCTTGTTCACTGCTGTCAGATATTCCACTCTGGTTAGTGACCCACACTCAGTACAATTCTACACTGACAGATATTTCCAGTAATCCTTGGTCCCGCTGTCAGATATTCCACTCTGGTTACTGACCCACACTCAGTACAATTCTACACTGACAGATACTCCCAGTAATCCTTGTTCCCGCTGTCAGATATTCCACTCTGGTTACTGACCCACACTCAGTACAATTCTACACTGGCAGATACTCCCAGTAATCCTTGCTCCCGCTGCCAGATATTCCACTCTGGTTAGTGACCCACACTCAGTACAATTCTACACTGACAGATATTTCCAGTAATCCTTGTTCCCGCTGTCGGATATTCCACCCTTGTGAGGGACCCACACTCAGTGTAATTTCATTCTTACTTCCACTACCTTGCTTCAGAGTGACTGCTTTAACTGAGATCCAATCTAATATTCTTCAAGATTTAACTAATATAACATCATTAAGAACAAAGAACAAAGGAAATTACAGCACAGGAAAAGGCCCTTCGGCCCTCCCAGCCTGCGCCGATCCAGATCCTTTATCTAAACCTGTCGCCTATTTTCCAAGTATCTACTTCCCTCTGTTTCCCGCCCGTTCATATATCTGTTCAGATGTATCTTAAATGATGCTATCATGGCCGCCTCTACCACCTCCACTGGCAAAGCGTTCCATGCACACACCACCCTCTGCTTAAAAAACTTTCCACGCACATCTCCCTTAAACTTTCCCCCTCTTACCTTGAAATCGTGACCCCTTGTAACTGACACCCCCACTCTTGGAAAAAGCTTGTTGCTATCCACCCTGCCCATACCTCTCATAACTTTGTTGACCTCAATCAGGTCTCCACTCAACCTTCGTCTTTCCAATGAAAACAATCCTAATCTACTCAACCTTTCTTCATAGCTAGCACCCTCCATACCAGGCAAAAACTTGGTGAACCTCCTCTGCACCCTCTCTAAAGCATCCACATCCTTCTGGTAATGTGGCGACCAGAACTGCACGCAGTATTCCAAATTCCAAAATAAATGCCCGGAATTACAAAGAGATGTTTGTTGTCAGATGACAAAGCGGATTCAAACCACAGACATGTTTGAAGACATTTTATTAAGGTGAATTATATAGTTGACCAGGTGTCTGTACAACAGTGAGCACGAGATCAGGATAAACATTTTTAGTAACAGTTTGCAATAAGAGATCCGCCCACACACAGATTTACATACCTTCAATGGTGATAGGTACTTACCAGGAACATGAACAAAAGCAACGATTGGGTAGAGTATTCTCTCAAAGATTGGAATTGAAAACCCACGTTCCGTCTGAAGTGAATTGGAGCCGCGTACTGCTAGCAGGCTCTACTTCTTAAACACTGAAGTTATATATTCCGCAAGACTGCGATTTACACCTCAAGGAACCACCTCAGGAACAACCTCAGGGGTATTGACGTTGCAACATGTTTAAACAGATTTTTTAACGATGAAAAAAATTACAAAATTGAGTACAAAAAAATAGAATATCAGTTTTTTGAGGGAGACGTATTTCGAAACACTGGATTATGTTGATCATATTGTCAAACTAATAACAACAGAAATGATGGTCTACACAAAAAAAAGTATCAGACCCACTTCGAGATCTCACATTGTTTCAACGATATCTGTCACGTGACTGTGACCATTCAATGTTTCAAATCCAGTTGTTTGTGTGTTTGTCTGGGTGGGTCCACTGAACTCTGGGCTGTCGCTGTATCTGTAACTGTGACCATTCAGTGATTCAGTTCCAATTGTCAGTGTGTTTCTCAGGGTGGGTCCACTGCACTCTGGGGTGTAGCTGCCACTGTAACTGTGACTATTCAGTGATTCAGTTCCAATTGTCAGTGTGTTTCTCTGGGTGGGTCCACTGCACTCTGGGGTGTAGCTGTCTCTGTAACTGTGACTATTCAGTGATTTAGTTCCAATTGTCAGTGTGTTTCTCTGGGTGGGTCCACTGCACTCTGGGGTGTACATAGAACATAGAACATTATAGTGCACTTCAGGCCCTTCGGCCCTCGATGTTGTGCCGACCTGTGAAACCCCTCTAATGCCCATCTACACTATTCCCTTATCGTCCATATGTCTATCCAATGACCATTTGAATGCGTTTAGTGTTGGCAAGTCGACTACTGTTGCCATCAGGGCATTCCACGCCCTTACTACTCTCTGACTAAAGAACCTACCTCTGACATCTGTCCTATATCTATCTCCCCTCAATTTAAAGCTATGTCCCCTCGTGCTGGACATCACCATCCGAGGAAAAAGGCTCTCACTGTCCACCCTATCTAATCCTCTGATCATCTTGTATGCCTCAATTAAGTCACCTCTTAACCTTCTTCTCTCTAACGAAAACAGCCTCAAGTCCTTCAGCCTTTCCTCGTAAGATCTTCCCTCCATACCAGGCAACATTCTGGTAAATCTCCTCTGCACCCGTTCCAAAGCTTCCACGTCCTTCCTATAATGTGGCGACCAGAATGCATGCAATACTCCAAATGCGGCCGCACCAGAGTTTTGTACAACTGCAACATGACTCCATTCCTCGACCAATAAAAGCTAACACACCGTTCGCCTTCTTAACAACCCTCTCAACCTGGGTGGCAACTTTCAGGGATCTATGCACATTGTCACCGAGATCCCTCTGCTCATCCACACTACCAAGAATCTTACCATTAGCCCAGTACTCTGTCTTCCTGTTATTCCTTCCAAAATGAATCACCTCACACTTTTCTGCATTAAACTCCATTTGCCAGCTGTCAGCCCAGCTCTGCAGCTTATCTATGTCCCTCTGTCACTTGTAATATCCTTCTGCACTGTCCACAACTCCACCGACTTTAGTGTCATCTTCAAATTTACTCACCCATCTTTCTACGCCCTCCTCCAGGTCATTTATAAATAGCCAGCACTGCCAGTGCTCACCCTCTCCCCCCCCCCCCCCCCCCCCCACAGCCAGCACTGCCAGTTCCCACCCTCTCCCCCCCCCCCCACAGCCAGCACTGCCAATGCTCCCTCCCCCACAGCCATCTCAATCAGTGCTCCCCCCACAGCCAGCACTGCCAGTGCTCCCACCACAGCCAGCACAGCTACTGCTCCCCCCACAGCCAGCACTGCCAGTGCTCCCCCAACAGCCAGCACTGCCAGTGCTCCCCCAACAGCCAGCACTGCCAGTGCTCCCACCACAGCCAGCACAGCTACTGCTCCCCCCACAGCCAGCACTACCAGTGCTTCCCCCAACAGCCAGCACTGCCAGTGCTCCCCCTACAGCCAGCACTGCCAGTGCTTCCCCACAGCCAGCACTGCCAGTGCTCTCCCACAGCCAGCACTGCCAGTGCTCCCCCAACAGCCAGCACTGCCAGTGCTCCCCCAACAGCCAGCACTGCCAGTGCTCCCACCACAGCCAGCACAGCTACTGCTCCCCCCACAGCCAGCACTGCCAGTGCTTCCCCACAGCCAGCACTACCAGTGCTTCCCCACAGCCAGCACAGCTACTGCTCCCCCCCACAGCCAGCACTGCCAGTGCTTCCCCACAGCCAGCACTGCCAGTGCTCTCCCACAGCCAGCACTGCCAGTGCTTCCCCACAGCCAGCACTGCTACTGCTCCCCCCCACAGCCCGCACTGCCAGTGCACCCCCACAGCCAGCACTGCCACTGCTCCCACCACAGCCAGCACTGCCAGTGATACCCCCCCACAGCCAGCACTGCCAGTGCTTCCCCACAGCCAGAACTGCCATTGCTCCCCCCACAACCAGCACTGACAATGCTGCCCCCACAGCCAGCACTGCCAGTGCTCCCCCCACAGCCAGAACTGCCATTGCTCCCCCCACAACCAGCACTGCCATTGCTCCCCCCACAGCCAGCACTGCCAGTGCTTCCCCACAGCCAGAACTGCCATTGCTCCCCCCCACAGCCAGAACTGCCATTGCTCCCCCCACAACCAGCACTGCCATTGCTCCCCCCACAGCCAGCACTGCCAGTGCTCCCCCCCACAGCCAGCACTGCCAGTGCTCCCCCACAGCCAGCACTGCCATTGCTCCCCCCACAGCCAGCACTGCCAGTGCTCCCCCCACAGCCAACACTGCCAGTGCTCCCCCACAGCCAACACTGCCAGTGCTCCCACCACAGCCAGCACTGCCAGTGCTCCCCCACAGCCAGAACTGCCATTGCTCCCCCCACAACCAGCACTGCCATTGCTCCCCCCACAGCCAGCACTGCCAGTGCTCCCCCACAGCCAGCACTGCCAGTGCTCCCCCACAGCCAGAACTGCTATTGCTCCCCCCACAGCCAGCACTGCCAGTGCACCCCCCCCCCACAGCTGATTGGCTGAGGCGTTCAGTGTTAGGCTGCAGCTGCTGATTGGCTGAGTGGCTGTCAGTCAGCGGCTGGAGGTGCTGATTGGCTGAGAGGCTGTTAGTCAATTTGATTTACTCATTAATTTAATAATTGATGTAACCGGATATTTTACCGCGATCTTGATCTGCTCCCTGAATCTGGACTGAGTCACCACATAAATAAATGTGTTTGTGCAGCAATTTACATCGAGCAGCATAAATCCGACTTGTTGGAAAGTAAATTGAGAAAGGTTCAGGTAATATAATCCTCTCACATTGATGTAGAAAAAAATAATAACATTCACGGTCCAGAGGAGAATGAAAGCTGCGGAGATGCTGAAGAGTAAAATCATTGACTTCCTTCTGCTCTCCATCTCTGGGTCTTTGCGATTGTCTCCCTGACTCTGAACCCTCAGTGTCTTCCGGACCCGACTGCTGAGTAAAATGTGTCTGACTGTCAGAGCGTTGATCAACAGGATTGAGAAGAACGGGATCAATGGGGTTAAAACCTGATCAAACCAGGAATATCCAACCCATCCCAGGTCAGTGAAATAGCTGCTCCTTTGCCGACAGGACCACTGGACATTGTCGATTATCCACGCAGGTTCCATTGTAAAGTACTGGGGGATGTTTTTCACACAGAGCAGGAGGCCGGATGTTGACAGAACCACAGCCGCAGTTTTCCAGGTACAATATTTAGTTTTCAGTTTCTGGCAGCGAATGGCCACAAATCGATCAAAGGAGAAAGTGAGGGTGAACCAGACAGAACAGTCCCTGGCTGCAGCCTGCAGGACAGAGTTAACACTGCACACAGGGGTGAGGTCCAGGAAATTCCAGGGGAAATAATAACCATTGATCCTGCTCAGTATGGGACGAGTGATAATGAACAGCAGATCCGTCGTTGCCATGGCCACCAGGTAGCGAGTGGTGCAGGTAGAGAGGCCACACTTCCCACGACACAGAATCACAATTCCCAGTAAATTAACTGTCAGAGAGAGAAAGGAGAGATGCTGGAAATTACTGGATAATCAATCTCCCTGTCTGAACATAATCTCAGCATCAATATAATGGGCAGTGGGTGGGTGGGGGGTGTTGGGAGAGGAGTGGGCACAGAGATCAATATTGCAGAGAGGGAAGTAGCAAATGTAACTCCAGTGTTAAAGATGGGGATTGGGGGGGGGGGGGGGGAAGTGTGAATTGCAGCCCTGTCAGTTTGATGGCAGTGGGAGGAAATTGTTTATAATTCAGATACCTTTGGGAGAGGTTACATTTCCCATTCAGTCTGATTTACAGGATCCACTCAGGCCGGCCAGGTTTCCCAAACCGGATACAAACATACCAGAGATTGTCATCCCTGCTCAATTATTGGACCACACCCCGGATTGGACCGTTCCCTGGACGGGGTTTCTGATGGGGTTGGACACCTCTCCAGGTTTATTTGAATCCTCCACGATCAATGGAAAACATAAAACAAACGCTGGATCGTCACACTTCATAATCATGGGAGGAATAGAATCAGAGAATCTGCATTGCAAATGGAGTCCATTAGGCCCTTGGAAAGAGACAACCAGTTAAATCTACCCAATCCCCATAATCCAATAAACCAACCTTATCTATATGGAAACTAAGAACAATTTATCTTGGCCAATCCACCTAACCTGCACATCTTTGGATTGTGGGAGGAAACAACAGCACCCGGAGGAAACCCACGCACACACGGGGAGAATGCGCAGACTCCGCACAGACAGTGACCCAAGCCGGAATCGAACCTGGGACCCGGGAGCTGTGGAACAACTGTGCCAAACACTGTGCTACCGTGAAGTCCAGCCTGTCCAGAATAGTGTCTGTCCTGTCTCCAGAACATTCCGACGGCAGACCCCTACCAGGTGTAGTCAATCGTAAAGCATCCTCTCCCAGGAATCCCCATTGCCATGTCTGGAACATCCCAACATCACTGTTCCCAGGAATCCATCCTCTCTCTGTTTGAAAACAATCCCTCCCAAGCTTTTCTCAGGAATATTCCCGCTCCGGCATTGGACACTCCCCAGGGTTCAATTGGCCGGAGTAGACTCTCTCCAAATTCGGACTCATTGCATTCGACAAACAATTAAGTAAATTCCAAAACAAGGGCGTTAAGATGGAAGAGAAAGTTCCCAGTATAAAGTTGTTGAAATTACAGTTATGTCCTGCGGGATGTAACATCCTAATTGGACGATGGGATGTTGCTCCTCCAGCTTGCGTTGGGCTTCACTCCATTCTTGCCGCAGGCCAAAGACAGACATGTGGGCCTGAGAGCAAGGTGCTGAGTTACAATGGCAGCATCAGGATGGCTGTGGGCTGTGGGGCCTGAGAGCAAGGTGCTGAGTTACAATGGCAGCATCAGGAAGGCTGTGGGCTGTGGGCCTGAGAGCAAGGTGCTGAGTTACAATGGCAGCATCAGGAAGGCTGTGGGCTGTGGGCTGTGAGCAAGGTGCTGAGTTACAATGGCTGCATCAGGAAGGCTGTGGGCTGTGGGCCTGAGAGCAAGGTGCTGAGTTACAATGGCTGCATCAGGAAGGCTGTGGGCTGTGGGCCTGAGAGCAAGGTGCTGAGTTACAATGGCTGCATCAGGAAGGCTGTGGGCCTGAGAGCAAGGTGCTGAGTTACAATGGCCGCATCAGGAAGGCTGTGGGCCTGAGAGCAAGGTGCTGAGTTACAATGGCAGCATCAGGAAGGCTGTGGGCTGTGGGCTGAGAGCAAGGTGCTGAGTTACAATGGCTGCATCAGGATGGCTGTGGGCTGTGGGCCTGAGAGCAAGGTGCTGAGTTACAATGGCTGCATCAGGATGGCTGTGGGCCTGAGAGCAAGGTGCTGAGATAAAATGGCCGCATTAGGAAGGCTGTGGGCTGTGGGCTGCGAGCAAGGTGCTGAGTTACAATGGCTGCATCAGGAAGGCTGGGACCATGTTGTGGGCTGTGAAGGTGCCCCACAAAGCAGACTCCCAGTCTGTGTTTAATCTCCCCAATGTCGAGGAGACGGTATTGGCAGTAGCGAATACAGTTGAACAAATTGAAGGAAGAGAAGTGAAACGCTGCTTTACCATAAAGGAGAGTTTGCTGCTGAGAACCATGAGCCTGGAAGAGGTAAAGGGACAGTTGCTGCACCGTCTGTGATTGCGGGGGAAGGGAATGGGGTGTGGGGTGTGATGGCGAAGTGGATAATGGTGTCGAGGAGGGAGCAGTACCTAAGGAATGCAGACATTGAGGGGGGGGGGGGGTGGTTGGAGAGATGTGAAGATGTGTTTGGTGTTGACGTCATGCTGGATTGCACAGAAATGGTGGAGGATTTTCCTTTCAATGTGGAGGCTGACGGTGTAGAAAGTGAGGACAGGGAGACACTAACATGTTTCCGGGAGGGAGGGTGTTGTGTGAATACAGAGGTGTGAGAAATGAATTGAGCGCGATTGAGAGCCATGTACACAAAGGGAAGGTGGTGGGGCAGCCCCGGTTAAGGAAAAGACAGACTTGCCAGACGGGCTATTGTCCAACGCGTCATCATCAGAACAGAGGCTATGGAGGCGGAGAAAGTGGGAGAATGAGATGCTGTCATTACAGGAAACAGGGTATGAGGATCTGGACACAACACTCGTGTTGGGGAACGGAGGTGCAGAGGGATTGGGCATCCATTGTGAAGATTAGGCGGTTGGAGCCAGGGAAATAGACATTGTTTCTATGACAGACGGCACCAGAGGAATCAGGAATCATAGAATCCCCACAGTGCAGAAGGAGGTCATTCGGCCCATTAAGTCTGTACCAAACCTCTGAGAGAGTACCTCCACCAAGCTCACAGACCCACCTACCTCATTAACCCCTTAATCTAACCTACACTTCTTTATGGACACTATGGAGCAATTTAGCATGGCCATGCACACCCAGCCTGCACATCATTGGACTGTGGAAGGTAACCGGAGCACCCGGAGGAAACCCACGCAGACACGGAGACAAAGTGCAGTCTCCACACAGCCAGTCACCCAAAGTGAGAATTGATCCGGAGACCCTGATGCTGTGAGGCTGCAGTGCCAACCACTGCGTCACTGTGCCACCAATGTCTTTGGGAAGGGACAGAACAGGGTAAAGCGGGTGGAATCACGATAGGAAGAAATTATCTTGAAGGGGCTGGAACAGGCCGAAATAATTGGTGTACAGAGACTTTCCTGTCTGTGGATTTTGGGAAGGAGGTAGAGCGGGAGGTTGATGCAGGATGTGTGGGGTTGTGGGACTATGATGTCTGAGCCTGTGGACATATGATATCCAGAGCCAATGAGGTAAGTCCTGGAAACAATATCATGATGTTTGGTGATGTGCTGCTGGTCCAGGGGGAGGTAGCAGGAGGGGGAGGTAGCAGGATGGGTCTGAGAGTTGACGGTCAGCCCCAGGGAAGAAGAAGTCAGGACACCAGACAATAATGGCATCACCCTTGTGAGCAGCTCAGATCACCAGGTCAGGGTTGGATATTAGAGAGAGGATTGGGGCAAGATTAGAGTGAGTCAGGATTACAGTTGGTGCGAGTCACAGAGAAATTGAGACGGTCGATATCGCACTGACAGTTCTCAATGAAAAGATTAAGAGCTGATAGGAGGCCAGAGGGTGGGGTCCAGGTAGAGGGAGATTACTGGAGGCGGATGGATTTCAACAACAAATATTCATGAAATAGACAGTGAGAAACAACAGAGACAATATTATCTATTCACTGATCACCATCAGAATAATTACCAAAGATTTGAAAAGCAGATGTCGGTCTGTGTTATTCTTGAATTTAGAACAGAATATAATAAAATCTCCAGTCACAATGTCAACAGTTGGAAAATGGAATTAGACGTCTGAGTAAAAGAAATCCAGCAACACAGAGTTTACTAAATAGTCGGCACATATTCCAAAGTCAACATTATTCCTGACACATTTCATCCAATTATTGCAATAACTATCAGAAATAATAGATCTGAGTAGTATGATAGAAATTCACGGTAGCATTGTAGATAGCATAATTGCTTCACAGCTCGAGGGCCCCATGTTCGATTCCGGCTCGGGTCACTGTCTGTGCAGAGTCTGCACGTTCTCCCCGTGTGTGTGTGGGTTTCCTCCGGGTGCTCCGTTTTCCTCCCACAGTCCAAAGATGTGCAGGTTCTGTGGATTGACCATGCTAAATTACCCTTCGTGTCCAGATTTGCTCTTAGTGTTGTGTGGGGTTACTGGGTTATGGGGATAGAGTGGAGTTGTTCACCTTGGGTAGGGTGCACTTTCCAAGAGCCGGTGCAGACTCGATGGGCCGAATGCCCTCCTTCTGCACTGTAAATTCTATCTATGACCTGTCTGTGCAGAGTCTGCACGTTCTCTCCGTGTGTGTGGGGGTTTCCTCCGCGTGCTCAGGTTTCCTCCCACAGTCCAAAGATGTGCAGGTCAGGTGGATTGGCCATGGTAAATGGCACTTAGTGTTGGGTGGGGTTACTGGGTTATGGGGATAGGTGTTGACCGTGGGTAGGGTGCTCTTTCCAAGAGCCAGTGCAGACTCGATGGGCCGAATGGCCTCCTTCTGCACTGTAAATTATATCTATGATAAAGGCCGTCAGTAAGATCCGACATAACAGACTGATGAGTAATATCAGAGCCAGTGGAGTTAGGGGGCACAGCAGCAGAATGGACACATGCTGGCGATACACACAGAAAACAGGGGAGGAGTTAAAGGGATTTAGGCTGATTGGTAGAAGATGGGAAGTGGTGTTCCACAAGGATAAGCAATGGGATCAATCTCCTTCGCCATTCCCAGCAACAGTATGGAATCGGGAGCAGCATGAAAATTAGACAATTAACAGACAAAATCAAATTGAGAATGATGGTCAAAACAGAGGAAGAATACAACTAAGTTCAGGCACACAATCATCATTAATTATGAATTTGCAAAGTGGGTATTCAATGGGAAATTAATTTCTCGACAGATCAGTGTCCGCTGCTGCATTTTGATCAGAACTAAAAGTCCCCCAATCACTCCTTGGAAAACAATTGTGTAAATGGACTGGAGGGGGTTCTGGGTTCAGGTGAATAGATTCACAAATCGTGTGAAGCAGAAACACAGTTTAAACACACCCATAAAAATTGATCAAACAAGTAAGTCCATTTGGGCATGAACGAAAATGAGGAAACCATCAGAGAACCTGTAGGAATACCAGACTGCTGAGTTTTATTAACTGTCAGGGTGTCGGTTATAACTGTTACTGCTGGAGTAGGTCAATAGAAAACAGATATCGAGACTTTTCACTTTAAGCAATAAATCCATGGTCAAAACACAGCCAAAATCTTCCTGCTGTCAATCTAACCCAAAAATAAACAGAGACAGAGAGAGAGACACACACACAGAAAGACAGGAAGAGAAAGAGAGAGAGAGAGAGCGCCATAGAATAGAGCGACGACGTGCGAAATAAAACACATCATTTCAAAATAGAACCAACTTATTTCAGTTCAGCTCCTTACGCACACACAATACAAATCCACACGGAGAGATATTCCAAGTAATTGATGGATATTCTGATCAGACATTCCATTCTGGTTAGTGGCCCACACTCAGTACAATTGTACACTGACAGATACTTCCAGTAATTCTCGTTCCCGCTGTCAGATATTCCACTCTGGTTAGTGACCCCCACTCCGTACAATTCTACACTGACAGATATTTCCAGTAATCCTTCTTCCCTCTTTCAGACATTCCACTCTGGTTAGTGACCCACATTCAGTACAATTCCACACTGACAGGTACTTCCAGTAATCCTTGTTCCCGCTGTCAGATATTCAACTCTGGTTAGTGACCTACACTCAGTAAAATTCTACACTGACAGATACTTCCAGTAATCCTTGTTCCCGCTGCCAGATATTCCACTCTGGGTAGTGACCCACACGCAGTGTGCTATATTTCTTTCTCCTCCTGAACCTCTCATTAGAGAAATAGCCTTCACTGAGATCCAATCTAACATTATACAAGATCCCACTCAATATCATATCTTCACCGGTCAGAGATCCAGTGAGTAACAAACAGAGGTTTTTTGTGAGTTGATGGAAGGGATTCAACTATTGACATGCTTAAAGACATTTGACAATTATATAGTTGACCAGGTGTCTGCACAACAGTCAGCACGAAATCAGGATTAAACATTTTCAGTCAGATTTTCAAATCAGCAAACCTCTCACACACAGATTTACACAACTTCAATGGTGATAGTCACTTACCAGGAACACCAACGATACCAATGATTGGGTAGAATATTTTCTCAGCAGTCTCAATTGGATACGGCATTTTCACTGTGAAGTGCTGTGTCCTTTCCTGCGATTGGCAATCTCTCTCTCTGAAACTCTGAGGTTATATATTCTCCAAGCTGTTAATTGATACCCTGTGGAACCACCTCAGGCATATTGAGGTTGTGACATAGTTTAACTTATTTTTCAAGATGTGAACTAACTGACTGAGATATTGTGTTCAGTGAAAACAAATATTTTTTTTTGAGTGAGTGACCTCTTTCCAAACACTGGACTGTGCTGATCACATTGTTCAGCCAACATTAACAGAAAGGATGCTGTCCACTCAGACACCATCAGTCCCGTTTCTCGATCTCAGATTGTTTCAGTGATATCCCCTCACTCCACTGTGACCATTGGATGATTCAGTTCCAATTGTGGGAACTCTGGGTGGGTCCACTGCACTCTGGGATGTAGCTGCCTCTGTAACTGTGACCATCCAGTTTTGCAATATCAGTGATTTCAGGTTAACCTTAAATTGCATTTTTAAAAGTCTCGAAAATCTGGAACAAGTTAAAATCCAAAGCAAATTTTCCATAACCGAATCTGATTCAGCTCCACCTCAGAAGACTGAGGGTCTGTAGCAGATGCAAACACCTCACTTCAGTACATCAGGAAATCATAAATAGCTGTGAAAATAATGCACTGTCACTAACTCATACTGGTCCTCCCCTAGCTCTGAAACATTCCCCATCCTCCACAACCTTCCCTATCTCTGAAACCTTCCCCATCCTCCACAACCCTACCTTACTCTGTTACCTTCCCCATTCTCCACAATCCTCCCTATCGCTGTAACCTTCCCTATTCTCCACAAAACTCCCTATCTCTGTAACCTTCCCCATTCTACACAACCCTCCCAATCTCTGTAACCTTCCCTATTCTCCACAACCCACCCAATCTCTGTAACCTTCCCCATTCTCCACAACTCTCCCTATCTCTGTAACCTTCCCCATTCTCCACAACCCTCCCTGTCTCTGTAACCTTCCCCATTCTCCACAACCATCCCTATCTCTGTAACATTCCCCATTCTCCAAAACCCCCCTATCTCTGTAACCTCCTCCAACAATTACTATCTCTGTAACCTTCCCCATCCCCCACAACCCTCCCTATCTCTGTAACCTTGCCCATCCTCCACAACCCTCCCTATCTCTGTAACCTTCCCCATTCTCCACAACCCTCCCTATCTCTGTAACCTTCCCCATTCTCCACAACCCTCCCTATCTCTGTAACCTTCCCCATTCTCCACAACCCTCCCTATCTCTGTAACCTCCTCCAACAATCACTATCTCTGTAACCTTCCCCATCATCCACAACCCTCCCTATCTCTGTAACATTGCCCATCCTCCACAACCCTCCCTATCTCTGTAACCTTCCCCATTCTCCACAAACCTCCCTATATCTGTAACCTTCCCCATCCTCCACAACCCTCCCTATCTCTGTAACCCCCATTCTCCACAACCCTCCCTATCTCTGTAACCTCCTCCAACAATCACTATCTCTGTAACCTTCCCCATCCTCCACAACCCTCCCTATCTCTGTAACTTTGCCAATCCTCCACAACCCTCCCTATCTCTGTAACCTTCCCCATTCTCCACAAACCTCCCTATCTCTGTAACCTTCCCCATCCTCCACAACCCTCTCTATATCTGAAACCTTCCCCATCCTCCACAAACCTCCATATCTCTGTAACCTCCTTCAACCTTCCCTATCTCTGTAACCTTCTCCATCCTCCGCAACCCTCCCTATCTGCCTAATCTTCCCCATCTTTCACAACCCTCCATATCTCTGTAACCTCCTGCAACCCTCCCTATTTCTTTAACCCCCTTCAACCATCCCTATCACTGTAACCCCCAACCTCCACTATCCTCCCGATCTCTGTGACCCCATCAAACCCGCCCTATCTCTTAGTCTTAGCCATCTTCCACAACCCACCCTATGTCTGTGACCTCCTCAAACCCTCCCTGTCTCTGTAACATTCCCCATCTTCCACAATCCTCCCTATCTCTGTGACCTCCTCCAACACTCCCTATCTTTGTAAGCTTCCCCACTCTCCACAACCCTCCCTCTCCACAAACCTCCCTATCTCTCTAACCCCCATCCTCCACATTCCTTCCATTTCTCTATAAATTCCTCCAGCCCTCCCTATCTCTGTAACATTCCTCATCCTCCACAACCCTCCCTATCACTGTAACACCCTCCAACCCTCCCAATCACTGTAACTTCCCCATTATCCACAACCTTCCATATCACTAACCCTCCCCATCCTCCACAACCCTCCCTATCACTGTAACCCTCCCCATCCTCCACAAACCTCCCTATCTCTGTAACATTCCCCATTCTCCACAACCCTCCCTTACTCTGTGACCTCCTCCAATTCTCCCTATCTCTGTAAGCTTCACCACTCTCCACAACGCTCCCTATCTCTGTAACCTCCCCTATCCTCCACAATCCTCCTTATCTCTGTGACCAACTACAACCCTCCCTATCTCTGTAACCTTCTCCATCCTCCACAATCCTCCCTATCTCTGTGACCTCCCCCAACCCGCCCTATCTCTGCAACCTCCTCCAACCACGCGAACCCCCCCCTTTATCTGCAACCTCCTCCAACCACGCCAACCCTCCCTATCTCTGCAACCACCTCCAACCACGCCATCCCTCCCTATCTCTGTAACCTCCACCAGGCTCTGCAACCCTCCCTATCTCTGTTACCTTCCCCATCCTCCACAACCCTCCCTGTGTCTCTAACCTTCCCCATCCTCCAACAACTCTCCCTAGATCAGTAACCCACATCCTCCACAACACTCCCTATATTTGCAAACTTCCCCATCCTCCACAACACTCCCTCTCTCTATGACCCCCGTCTTTCACAACCTTCCCTAGCCCTGTAACCTTGCCCATGCTCCACAACCCTCCCTATCTTGTGAGCTTTACCACTCTCCAAATCACTCCCTATCTCTGTAACATTCCCTTTCCTCCACAACCCTCCCTATCTCTTTAACCTCCTCCAGCCCCTGCAACCCTCTCTAACTGTAACCTCATCCAACATTCCCTCTCTCTGTGAGCATCCCCATCCTCCACAACCCTCCCTATCTCTGTAACCTCCTCCATCATGCCAACCCTCCTATTCTCTGTAACCTCCTCCAGCCATGCCAACCCTCCATATCTCTGTAACCACCTCCAGCCATGCCAACCCTCCCTATCTCGTAACCTCCACCAGGCTCTGCATCCCTCCCTATCTCTGTTACCTTCCCCATCCTCCACAACCCACCCTATCTCTGTAAACTTCCCCATCCTCCACAACCCTCCCTAACTCTGTAACATCCTCCAACCTAACTAACAAGTTAGCCAGGAAGGACCTAAAGGGAGAGTTAAAAAGAGCGAGGAGAGGACACGAAAAGTCATTGGCGGATATGATCATGGAAAACCCTAAGGCTTTATATAGGTATATCAGGAACAAAAGAATGACTAGAGTAAGATTAGGGCCAATCAAGGATAGTAGTGGAAAGTCGTGTGTGGAATCAAAGGAGAAAGGGGAAGCGTTAAATAGATATTTTTCGTCAGTGTTTACACTGGAGAAAGACAATGTTGTCGAGGGGAATACTCAGGCACAGTCGACCAGGCTAGATGGGATTGTGGTTCACAAGGAGGAGGTGTTATCTATCATTACACTTTCCAAAATTGCTAAGTCCCTTTGCGCCAGATGGGATTTATCCTAGGATTCTCTGGGAAGCCAGGGAGGAGATTGCGGAGACTTTGTCCTTTTAAAAAAAAAAAAACTTTTTATTGGAAAATTTTGAATTTATACAACAACATCGAACCATAACTTCCCCATCCTCCACAACCCGCCCAATCTCTGTAACCTTGCCCATCCTCCACAACACTCCTTATCTCTGTGATCTCCTCCAACCCTCCCTATCTCTGTTAGCTTCCCCACTCTCCACAACCCTCCATATCTCTCTAACCTTCCCCATCCTCCACAAACCTCCCGAGGTCTGTAACCTTCCCCATCCTCCACAAACCTCCCGAGGTCTGTAACATTCCCCATCCTCCACAACGCTCCATATACAGTAACCCCCGCCCTCCACAACCCTCCCTATATCTTCAAACCTCCCACTCCTCCGCAACCCTCCCTCTCTCTGTGACCTCCATCCTCCACAACCCTCCCTTTCCCTGTAACCTTCTCCATACTCCACAACCCTCCCTAACTCTGTTCCCTTCCCCATTCTCCACAATCCTCCCTATCGCTGTAACCTTCCCCATTCTCCACAAAACTCCCTATCTCTGTAACCTTCCCCAATCTACACAACCCTCCCAATCTCTGTAACCTTCCCTATTCTCCACAACTCTCCCAATCT
This sequence comes from Scyliorhinus canicula, assembly GCF_902713615.1. Classification (NCBI taxonomy): domain Eukaryota; kingdom Metazoa; phylum Chordata; class Chondrichthyes; order Carcharhiniformes; family Scyliorhinidae; genus Scyliorhinus; species Scyliorhinus canicula. The sequence continues at coordinate 699,830 of NW_024055727.1, forward strand.
CTGTAACCTTCCCCATTCTCCACAACTCTCCCTATCTCTGTAACCCCCATTCTCCACAATCCTCCCTGTCTCTGTAACCTTCCCCATTCTCCACAACCATCCCTATCTCTGTAACATTCCCCATTCTCCAAAACCCCCCCATCTCTGTAACCTCCTCCAACAATCACTATCTCTGTAACCTTCCCCATCCTCCACAACCCTCCCTATCTCTGTAACCTTGCCCAACCTCCACAACCCTCCCTATCTCTGTAACCTTCCCCATTCTCCACAACCATCCCTATCTCTGTAACCTTCCCCATTCTCCACAACCCTCCCTATCTCTGTAACCTTCCCCATTCTCCACAACCCTCCCTATCTCTGTAACCTCCTCCAACAATCACTATCTCTGTAACCTTCCCCATCCTCCACAACCCTCCTTATCTCTGTAACCTTGCCCATCCTCCACAACCCTCCCTATCTCTGTAACCTTCCCCATTCTCCACAACCCTCCCTATCTCTGTAACCTTCCCCATTCTCCACAACCCTCCCTATCTCTGTAACCTTCCCCATTCTCCTCAACCCTCCCTATCTCTGTAACCTTCGCCATTCTCAAACCCTCCCCCATCTCTGTAACCTCCTCCAACATTCCCCTTCTGTATCTTTCTCCATCCTCCACAACCCTCTCTATATCTGAAACCTTCCCCATCCTCCACATCCCTCCATATCTCTGTAACCTCCTCCAACCTTCCCTATCTCTGTATCCTTCTCCATCCTCCGCAACCCTCCCTATCTGCCTAATCTTCCCCATCTTTCACAACCCTCCATATCTCTGTAACCTCCTGCAACCCTCCCTATTTCATTAACCCCCTCCAACCATCCCTATCACTGTAACCCCCAACCTCCACTATCCTCCCGATCTCTGTGACCCCATCAAACCCGCCCTATCTCTTAGTCTTAGCCATCTTCCACAACCCACCCTTTATCTGTGACCTCCTCAAACCCTCCCTGTCTCTGTAACATTCCCCATCTTCCACAATCCTCCCTATCTCTGTGACCTCCTCCAACACTCCCTATCTTTGTAAGCTTCCCCACTCTCCACAACCCTCCCTCTCCACAAACCTCCCTATCTCTCTAACCCCCATCCTCCACATTCCTTCCATTTCTCTATAAATTCCTCCAGCCCTCCCTATCTCTGTAACATTCCTCATCCTCCACAACCCTCCCTATCACTGTAACACCCTCCAACCCTCCCAATCACTGTAACTTCCCCATTATCCACAACCTTCCATATCACTAACCCTCCCATCCTCCACAACCCTCCCTATCACTGTAACCCTCCCCATCCTCCACAAACCTCCCTATCTCTGTAACATTCCCCATTCTCCACAACCCTCCCTTACTCTGTGACCTCCTCCAATTCTCCCTATCTCTGTAAGCTTCACCACTCTCCACAACGCTCCCTATCTCTGTAACCTCCCCTATCCTCCACAATCCTCCTTATCTCTGTGACCAACTACAACCCTCCCTATCTCTGTAACCTTCTCCATCCTCCACAATCCTCCCTATCTCTGTGACCTCCCCCAACCCGCCCTATCTCTGCAACCTCCTCCAACCACGCGAACCCCCCCTTTATCTGCAACCTCTTCCAACCACGCCAACCCTCCCTATCTCTGCAACCACCTCCAACCACGCCATCCCTCCCTATCTCTGTAACCTCCACCAGGCTCTGCAACCCTCCCTATCTCTGTTACCTTCCCCATCCTCCACAACCCTCCCTGTGTCTCTAACCTTCCCCATCCTCCAACAACTCTCCCTAGATCAGTAACCCACATCCTCCACAAGACTCCCTATATTTGCAAACTTCCCCATCCTCCACAACACTCCCTCTCTCTATGACCCCCGTCTTTCACAACCTTCCCTAGCCCTGTAACCTTGCCCATGCTCCACAACCCTCCCTATCTTGTGAGCTTTACCACTCTCCAAATCACTCCCTATCTCTGTAACATTCCCTTTCCTCCACAACCCTCCCTATCTCTTTAACCTCCTCCAGCCCCTGCAACCCTCTCTAACTGTAACCTCATCCAACATTCCCTCTCTCTGTGAGCATCCCCATCCTCCACAACCCTCCCTATCTCTGTAACCTCCTCCATCATGCCAACCCTCCTATTCTCTGTAACCTCCTCCAGCCATGCCAACCCTCCATATCTCTGTAACCACCTCCAGCCATGCCAACCCTCCCTATCTCGTAACCTCCACCAGGCTCTGCATCCCTCCCTATCTCTGTTACCTTCCCCATCCTCCACAACCCACCCTATCTCTGTAAACTTCCCCATCCTCCACAACCCTCCCTAACTCTGTAACATCCTCCAACCTAACTAACAAGTTAGCCAGGAAGGACCTAAAGGGAGAGTTAAAAAGAGCGAGGAGAGGACACGAAAAGTCATTGGCGGATATGATCATGGAAAACCCTAAGGCTTTCTATAGGTATATCAGGAACAAAAGAATGACTAGAGTAAGATTAGGGCCAATCAAGGATAGTAGTGGAAAGTCGTGTGTGGAATCAAAGGAGAAAGGGGAAGCGTTAAATAGATATTTTTCGTCAGTGTTTACACTGGAGAAAGACAATGTTGTCGAGGGGAATACTGAGGTACAGTCGACCAGGCTAGATGGGATTGTGGTTCACAAGGAGGAGGTGTTATCTATCATTACACTTTCCAAAATTGCTAAGTCCCTTTGCGCCAGATGGGATTTATCCTAGGATTCTCTGAAAGCCAGGGAGGAGATTGCGGAGACTTTGTCCTTTAAAAAAAAAAAAACATTTTATTGGAAAATTTTGAATTTATACAACAACATCGAACCATAACTTCCCCATCCTCCACAACCCGCCCAATCTCTGTAACCTTGCCCATCCTCCACAACACTCCTTATCTCTGTGATCTCCTCCAACCCTCCCTATCTCTGTTAGCTTCCCCACTCTCCACAACCCTCCATATCTCTCTAACCTTCCCCATCCTCCACAAACCTCCCGAGGTCTGTAACCTTCCCCATCCTCCACAAACCTCCCGAGGTCTGTAACATTCCCCATCCTCCACAACGCTCCATATACAGTAACCCCCGCCCTCCACAACCCTCCCTATATCTTCAAACTTCCCACTCCTCCGCAACCCTCCCTCTCTCTGTGACCTCCATCCTCCACAACCCTCCCTTTCCCTGTAACCTTCTCCATACTCCACAACCCTCCCTAACTCTGTTCCCTTCCCCATTCTCCACAATCCTCCCTATCGCTGTAACCTTCCCCATTCTCCACAAAACTCCCTATCTCTGTAACCTTCCCCAATCTACACAACCCTCCCAATCTCTGTAACCTTCCCTATTCTCCACAACTCTCCCAATCTCTGTAACCTTCCCCATTCTCCACAACTCTCCCTATCTCTGTAACCCCCATTCTCCACAATCCTCCCTGTCTCTGTAACCTTCCCCATTCTCCACAACCATCCCTATCTCTGTAACATTCCCCATTCTCCAAAACCCCCCTATCTCTGTAACCTCCTCCAACAATCACTATCTCTGTAACCTTCCCCATCCTCCACAACCCTCCCTATCTCTGTAAACTTGCCCATCCTCCACAACCCTCCCTATCTCTGTAACCTTCCCCATTCTCCACAACCCTCCCTATCTCTGTAACCTTCCCCATTCTCCACAACCCTCCCTATCTCTGTAACCTTCCCCATTCTCCACAACCCTCCCTATCTCTGTAACCTCCTCCAACAATCACTATCTCTGTAACCTTCCCCATCCTCCACAACCCTCCTTATCTCTGTAACCTTGCCCATCCTCCACAACCCTCCCTATCTCTGTAACCTTCCCCATTCTCCACAACCCTCCCTATCTCTGTAACCTTCCCCATTCTCCACAACCCTCCCTATCTCTGTAACCTTCCCCATTCTCCTCAACCCTCCCTATCTCTGTAACCTTCGCCATTCTCAAACCCTCTCCCATCTCTGTAACCTCCTCCAACATTCCCTTTCTGTATCTTTCTCCATCCTCCACAACCCTCTCTATATCTGAAACCTTCCCCATCCTCCACATCCCTCCATATCTCTGTAACCTCCTCCAACCTTCCCTATCTCTGTATCCTTCTCCATCCTCCGCAACCCTCCCTATCTGCCTAATCTTCCCCATCTTTCACAACCCTCCATATCTCTGTAACCTCCTGCAACCCTCCCTATTTCATTAACCCCCTCCAACCATCCCTATCACTGTAACCCCCAACCTCCACTATCCTCCCGATCTCTGTGACCCCATCAAACCCGCCCTATCCCTTAGTCTTAGCCATCTTCCACAACCCACCCTATGTCTGTGACCTCCTCAAACCCTCCCTGTCTCTGTAACATTCCCCATCTTCCACAATCCTCCCTATCTCTGTGACCTCCTCCAACACTCCCTATCTTTGTAAGCTTCCCCACTCTCCACAACCCTCCCTCTCCACAAACCTCCCTATCTCTCTAACCCCCATCCTCCACATTCCTTCCATTTCTCTATAAATTCCTCCAGCCCTCCCTATCTCTGTAACATTCCTCATCCTCCACAACCCTCCCTATCACTGTAACACCCTCCAACCCTCCCAATCACTGTAACTTCCCCATTATCCACAACCTTCCATATCACTAACCCTCCCCATCCTCCACAACCCTCCCTATCACTGTAACCCTCCCCATCCTCCACAAACCTCCTTATCTCTGTAACATTCCCCATTCTCCACAACCCTCCCTAACTCTGTGACCTCCTCCAATTCTCCCTATCTCTGTAAGCTTCACCACTCTCCACAACGCTCCCTATCTCTGTAACCTCCCCTATCCTCCACAATCCTCCTTATCTCTGTGACCAACTACAACCCTCCCTATCTCTGTAACCTTCTCCATCCTCCACAATCCTCCCTATCTCTGTGACCTCCCCCAATCCCGCCCTATCTCTGCAACTTCCTCCAACCACGCGAACCCCCCCCCTTTCTCTGCAACCTCCTCCAACCACGCCAACCCTCCCTATCTCTGCAACCTCCTCCAACCACGCCATCCCTCCCTATCTCTGTAACCTCCACCAGGCTCTGCAACCCTCCCTATCTCTGTTACCTTCCCCATCCTCCACAACCCTCCCTGTGTCTCTAACCTTCCGCATCCTCCAACAAGTCTCCCTAGATCAGTAACCCACATCCTCCACAACACTCCCTATATTTGCAAACTTCCCCATCCTCCACAACACTCCCTCTCTCTATGACCCCCGTCTTTCACAACCTTCCCTAGCACTGTAACCTTCCCCATGCTCCACAACCCTCCCTATCTTGTGAGCTTTACCACTCTCCAAATCACTCCCTATCTCTGTAACATTCCCTTTCCTCCACAACCCTCCCTATCTCTTTAACCTCCTCCAGCCCCTGCAACCCTCTCTAACTGTAACCTCATCCAACATTCCCTCTCTCTGTGAGCATCCCCATCCTCCACAACCCTCCCTATCTCTGTAACCTCCTCCATCATGCCAACCCTCCTATTCTCTGTAACCTCCTCCAGCCATGCCAACCCTCCATATCTCTGTAACCACCTCCAGCCATGCCAACCCTCCCTATCTCGTAACCTCCACCAGGCTCTGCATCCCTCCCTATCTCTGTTACCTTCCCCATCCTCCACAACCCACCCTATCTCTGTAAACTTCCCCATCCTCCACAACCCTCCCTAACTCTGTAACATCCTCTAACCTAACTTCCAAGTTAGCCAGGAAGGACCTAACGGGAGAGTTAAAAAGAGCGAGGAGAGGACACGAAAAGTCATTGGCGGATATGATCATGGAAAACCCTAAGGCTTTCTATAGGTATATCAGGAACAAAAGAATGACTAGAGTAAGATTAGGGCCAATCAAGGATAGTAGTGGAAAGTCGTGTGTGGAATCAGAGGAGAAAGGGGAAGCGTTAAATAGATATTTTTCGTCAGTGTTTACACTGGAGAAAGACAATGTTGTCGAGGGGAATACTCAGGTACAGTCGACCACGCTAGATGGGATTGTGGTTCACAAGGAGGAGGTGTTATCTATCATTACACTTTCCAAAATTGCTAAGTCCCTTTGCGCCAGATGGGATTTATCATAGGATTCTCTGGGAAGCCAGGGAGGAGATTGCGGAGACTTTGTCCTTTTAAAAAAAAAACTTTTTATTGGAAAATTTTGAATTTATACAACAACATCGAACCATAACTTCCCCATCCTCCACAACCCGCCCAATCTCTGTAACCTTGCCCATCCTCCACAACACTCCTTATCTCTGTGATCTCCTCCAACCCTCCCTATCTCTGTTAGCTTCCCCACTCTCCACAACCCTCCATATCTCTCTAACCTTCCCCATCCTCCACAAACCTCCCGAGGTCTGTAACATTCCCCATCCTCCACAACGCTCCATATACAGTAACCCCCGCCCTCCACAACCCTCCCTATATCTTCAAACTTCCCACTCCTCCGCAACCCTCCCTCTCTCTGTGACCTCCATCCTCCACAACCCTCCCTTTCCCTGTAACCTTCTCCATTCTCCACAACCCTCGCTATCTCTTTTGCCTTCACCATCCTCCACAACCATTCCTATCCGTGTAACCTCCTTCAACCCTCCATTTCTCTGTAACCTTCCCCATCCTCCACAACCCTCCCTATATCTGCAAACTTCCCCATCCTCCACAATCCTCCCTATCTCTGTGATCTCCTCCAACTCTCCCTATCTCTGTAAGCTTCCCCACTCTCCACAACCCTCCCTATCTCTGGAACATTCCCCATTCTCCACAACCCTCCCTATTTCTCTTACCATCCCCATCATCCACAACACTCCCCATCTATGTAACCTCCTCCAACCCTCCCTATCTCTGTAACCTCCTCCAACCCTCCCTGTCTCTGTAACCTTCCCCATCCCCCACCACCCTCTCTATCTATGTAACCTTCCCCATTCTCCACAACCATCCCTATTCCTGTAACATTCCCCATTTTCCACAACCCTCCTAACTCTGCGACCTCCAAACCTTCCATTCTCTGTAAGCTTCTCCAATCTCAACAACCCTACCTATCTCTGTGACTTTCCTCATCCTGCACAATCCTATCTCTTTAAACTCCACCAACCATTCCTATCTCTGTAATCTTCCCCATCCTCCACAACCCTTCCTATCTCAGAGACCTCCAACCCTTCCTATCTCTGTAAGCTTCTCCAATCTCAACAACCTTCCCTATCCCTGTACCCTTCCACATCCTCCACATCCTATCTCTTTAACCTCCACCAACCCTTCCTATCTCTGTAATATTCCCCATCCTCCAAAACACTCCCTATCTCTGTGACCTCCTCCAATCCTCCCGATCTCTGTGACATTCCCCATCCTCCACAACCCTCCCTATCTCACTGACCTCCTCCAATCCACCCTATCTCTGTAAACTTCCACACTCTCCACAGCCCTCCCTATCTCTGTAAGCTTCCCCATTCTCCACAACCCTCCCTGACTCTGTAACCCCCATCCTCCAAAACCCTCACTATGTCTCTGACCTTCACCATCCTCCAACGACACTCCGTATTTCTGTAAGCTTCCTCATCTTCCACAACTCTCCGTATCTCTGTAACCTCCTCCAACCTTCCTTATCTCTATAACATTCCACATCCTCCACCTCTCTATCTCTGACCTCCTCCAACCATCCCTATCTCTGTAACCTCCTCCAGTCCTACAACCCTCCCTATCTCTGTAACCACGCCCAGCCATCCCTATCTCTGTATTATTCCCTCCTCTACACAACCCTCCCTATCTCTTTAACCTTCCCTATCCTCCACAATCCTCCTTAACACTGTGACCTCCTCCAACCAGCACTGTCTCTGTAACCTTCCCCATCCTCTACAACCGTCCCTATGTCTGTAACCTTCCGCATCCACCAACAACGCTCCCTATCTCGGTAACATTCCCCATCTTCCGCATCCATCCCTATCTCTCTAACCTTCCCCATTCTCCACAACCCTCCCTATGTCTATAACCTTCCCATCCTCAACAATGCGCTCTATCCCTGTAACCTTCCCCATCCCCCACAACCCTTCCTATCTCTGTAACCTCCTCCAACCTTCCTTATCTCTGTAAGCTTCCACACTCACCACAACCCTCCCTTCCTCTGTAACGTTGCCCATCCTCCACAACTCTCCCTATCTCTCTGATCTCCTCCAGCCCTCCCTACCTCTGTAAGCTTCCCCCACTCTCCACAACCCTCCCTATCTCTGTAACCTTCCCCATTCACCACAACTCTCCCTATCTCTGTAAACTTCCCCATTCTCCACAATGCTCCGTCTCTTTATCCTCTTCCAACACTCCCTATCTCTGTAGCCTTCACCATTCTCCACACCACTCACTATCTCTGTAATCATCCAAATCCTCCACAACTCTCCCTATCTCTGTGATCTCCTCCAGCCCTCCCTCTCTCTGTAAGCTTCCCCACTCTCCACAACCCTCCCTATCTCTGTAACTTTCACCATTCTCCACACCTCTCCCTATCTCTGTAATCCTCCCTATCTTCCACGATCCTCCATATCTCTGTGACCTCCTCCAACCTTCCCTATCTCTGTATCATTCCCCACTCTCCACAACCCTCCCTATCTCTGTAACATTCACCACTCTCCTAAACCCTCCCTATCTCTGTAAACTTCCCTATCCTCCGCAACCCTCCCTATCTCTGTTAGCTTCACAATCCTCCACATCCCTCCCTATCTCTGAAACCTTCCCCATTCTCCACAACCCTCCCTGTCTCAGTGACCTCAAACACTTCCTATCTCTGTAACTTTCCCCATATTCAACAATTCTTCCCAACTCTGTAACCCTCCCCATCCTCCACCATCCTCCTTATCACTGTGACCACCTCCAACCTTCCCTATCTCTGTATCATTCCCCATTCTCCACAACCCTCCCTATCCCTGTAATCTTCCATATCCTCCACAATCCTTCTTAACACTGTGACCTCCTCCAACCCTCCCTGTCTCTGTAACCTTATCCAACCTCCACAACCCTCCCTATGTCTGTAACATTCCCCATCCTCCACAACCCTCCCTATCTGTGTAACCTCCTCCAACCCTCCCTATCTCTGTAACTTCCTCCAACCCTCGCTGTCTGTAACCTTCCCCATCCTCCACAACCCTCCATATGTCTGTAACCTTCCCCATTATCCAACAAAGCTCCCTATCCCTGTAACCTTCCACACCTGGGCAGCATGGTAGCATGGTGGTTAGCATAAATGCTTCACAGTTCCAGGGTCCCAGGTTCGATTCCCGGCTGGGTCACTGTCTGTGCGGAGTCTGCACGTCCTCCCCGTGTGTGCGTGGGTTTCCTCCGGGTGCTCCGGTTTCCTCCCACAGTCCAAAGATGTGCGGGTTAGGTGGATTGACCATGCTAAATTGCCCGTAGAGTCGTAAAAAGTAAGGTTGGGGGGGGGGGGGGGGTTATGTGGATACGTGGGTTTGAGTAGGGTGATCATGGTTCGGCACAACATCGAGGGCCGAAGGGCCTGTTCTGTGCTGTACTGTTCTAAACTTCTAAACCTTCCACAACCCTCCCTTTATCTGTAACCCCCATCGTCCTATGTCTGTAACCTACCCCACCCTCTACAATGCTCTGTATCTGTGTAACGACCATTCTCTACACCCCACCCTATCTCTGTAACTCCCATCCTCCACAACCCTCCCTATCTCTGTGACCTCCCCCAGCCACAACCCCCCCTATCCCTGTAACCTTCCCCATCCTCCACAACCTTCCCTAACTCTGTAACCTCCTCCAACCCTCCCTATATCTGTAAACTTCCCCACTCTCCACAACACTGCCTATCTCTGTAACCCCTACTCTCCACAACCCTCCCTATCCCTGTAACCTTTTCCATTCTCCACAACCCTCCCTATCTCTGTAAACTTCCCCATTCTCCACAATCCTCCCTATCTCTTTAACTTCCTCCAATACTCCCTATCTCTGTAACCTTCATCATCCTCCACAACCCTCCCTATCTCTGCAACCTCCTCCAACCTTCATCATCTCGGTAAGCTTCCCCACTCTCCACAACCCTCCCTATCTCTGTAACCTTCCCCATTCTCCACAACCCTCCTATCTCAGCGACCTCCAACCCTTCCTATCTCTGTAAGCTCCTCCAATCTCAACAACACTCCCTATCTCTGTGACCTTCCCCATCCTCCACAATCATATCTCTTTAAACTCCACCAACCCTTCATATCTCTGTAATCTTCCCCATCCTCCACAAACATTCCTACCTCTTTGACCTCCAACCCTTCCTAGCTCTGAAAGCTTCTCCAATCTCAACAACCCTCCCTATCTCTGTAACCTTCCCCAACCTACACCATCCTATCTCTTTAACCTCCACCAACCCATCCTATCTCTGTAATCTTCCCCATCCTCCATAACCCTCCCTATCTCCGTGACCGCCTCCTACACTTTGTAACATTCCCCACCCTCCACAACCCTCCCTATCTCTGTAACCTTCCGCACTATCGAACTCAACCCTCCCTATCTCTGTAACATTCTCCATCCTCCACCACCCTCCCTAACTCTGTGACCTCCTCCAGCCCTCCCTTACTCTGTGCTTTACCACTCTCCACAACCCTCCCTATCTCTGCAACCTCCCCTATCCTCCACAATCCTCCTTATCTCTGTAACATTCTCCATCCTGCACAAGCGTCCCTATCTCTGTAACTTTCCGCACTCTCCACAACCCTCCCTATCTCTGTAACCTTCCGCACTGTCCACAACACTCACTATCTCTGTAACCTTCTCCATCCACAACCCTCCCTATCTCTGTGACGTCCTCCATCCTTCCCTATCTCTGTAACCTTCCGCACTCTCCACAACCGTCCCTATCTCTGTAAGCTTCCCCATCCGCCACAACCCTCCCTAACTCTGTAACCTCCTCCAAACCTCCCTATCACTGTAACTTCCCCAGCCCCCACAATCCTCCCTATCTCTGTAACCTCCTCCAGCCACGCCAACACTCCCTTTGGCTGTACCCTTCCCCATCCTCCAAAACCCTCCCTAAGTCTCTAACCTTCACCATCCTCCAACGACGCTCCATATTTCTGTAAGCTTCCTTATCTTCCACAACTATCCCTATCTCTGTAACCTCCTCCAACCTTCCCTATCTCTATAACATTCCCCATCCTCCACACACCTCCCTATCCCTGACCTCCTCCAACCATCCCTATCTATGTAACCTCCTCCAGCCCTACAACCCTCCCTATCTCTGTAACCTCCCCAACCCTCCCTATCTCTGTAACATTCCCCATATTCAACAACTCTTCCCAACTCTGTAACATTCCCCATCCTCCGCACACCTCCCTATCTCTGACCTCCTCTAGCCATCCCTATCTCTGTATCATTCCCCACTCTCCACAACCCTCCCTATCTCTGTAACCTTCCCGATCCTCCACAATGCTCCTTAACACTGTGACCTCCTCCAACCAGCCCTGTCTCTGTAACCTTCCCCATCCTCTACAACCCTCCCTATGTCTGTAACCTTCCCCATCCACCAACAAAGCTCCCTATCTCTGTAACCTTCCCCATCTTCCGCAACCCTCCTTATCTCTGTAACCCCATCCTCCATAACCCTCCCTATGTCTGTAACCTTCCCCATCCTTTCCAATGCTCTCTATCCCTGTAATCTTCCCCATCCCCCACAACCCTTCCTATCTCTGTAACCTCCTCCAACCTTCCCTATCTCTGTAAGCTTCCACACTCTCCACAACCCTCCCTTTCTCTGTAACCTTGCCCATCCTCCACAACTCTCCCTATCTCTGTGATCTCCTCCAGCCCTCCCTATCTCTGTAAGCATCCCCATTCTCCAAAACCCTCCTTTATCTCTGTAACCTTCCCCATTCTCCACAACCCTCCCTATCTCTGTAAACGTCCCCATTCTCCACAATGCTCCGTCTCTTTAACCTCTTCTAACACTCCCTATCTCTGTAACCTTTCCCATTCTCCACACCACTCCCTATCTCTGTTACCCTCCCAATCCTCCTCAACCCTCCCTATCTCTGAAACCTTCCCCATTCTCCACAACCCTCCTTATCTCAGTGACCTCAAACACTTCCTATCTCTGTAACATTCCCCATATTCAACAACTCTTCCCAACTCTGTAACCCTTCCCATCCTCCACCATCCTCCCTATCTCTGTGACCACCTCCAACCTTCCCTATCTCCTTATCATTCCCCACTCTCCACAACCCTACCTATCTCTGTAATCTTCCCTTTCCTCCCCATCCTCCTTAACACGGTCACCTCCTCCAACCCTCCCTGTCTCTGTACCCTTACCCGGAGGAAACCCACGCACACACGGGGAGGATGTGCAGACACAAGCCGGAATCGAACCTGGGACCCCGGAGCTGTGAAGCGATTGTGCTATCCACAATGCTACCGTGCTGCCCCTAGGGAGGATTGGAGGAGGTTACAACGACAGGGTGTGTTGGCGGAGGTTACAGAGGATGGGGAAGGTTACAGAGATAGTGAGGGTTGTTGAGATTGGAGAAGCTTACAGAGATAGGAAGGGTTGGAGGTCACAGAGATAGGGAGTGTTGTGGAAAATGGGGAAGTTTACAGAGATAGAGAGGGTTGTGGAGGATGGGGATGGTTACAGGGATGGTTACAGAGATATTGAGGGTTGCAGGAGGTCACAAAGATAAGGAGGATTGTGGAAGATAGGGAAGGTTTTAGAGCTAGGGAGGGTTGAGGAGAGTGGGGAATGTTACAGAGATAGGGAGCATTGGAGGAGGCCACAGAGATAAGGGAGAGTTGAGGAGAGTGGGGGAATGTCACAGAGATAGGGAGGGTTGGAGGAGGTCACAGAGATAGGGAGGCTGGTGGAGAATGGGGAAGCTTACAGAGATAGGGTAGGTTTGAGGAGGTTACAGAGATAGGAAGGGTTGTGGAGGATAGGGAAGGTTACAGAGATAGGGAGGGTTGACGAGAGTGGGGAATGTTACAGAGATAGGGAGCGTTGGAGGAGGTCACATAGAAAGGGAGGATTGTGGAGGGTTGGGAGCGTTACAGATAGGGAGAGGTATGGAGAAATGGGACGGTTCCAGATATAGGGAGGGCTGTGGAGGATGGGAGTTACTGAGATAGGGAGTGTTGTAGAGGATGGTTGTTACAGAGATAGGGAGCGTTGTAGAGGATGGGGAAGGTTACAAATATAGGGAGGGTTGTGGTGGATGGGGGTTGCAGAGATAGAGAGGGTTGTGGAGGACGGGGGTTACTGAGATATGGAGCGTTGTGGAGGATGGGGAATGTTACAGACCTAGGGAGGTTTGTGGAGGATGGGGAAGGTTAGAGAGATATGGAGGGTTGTGGAGGATGGGGAAGCGGACAGAGATAAGGAGGGTTGGAGATCACAGAGCTAAGGAGTGTTGTGGAGGATGGGCAAGGTTACAGAGATAGGGAGGGTTGTGGAGGATGGGGAAGGTTACAGGGATAGGGAGGGTTGTGGAGGATGGGGAAAGTTACAGGGATAGGGAGGTTTGTGGTGGATGGAGAAAGTTACAGGGATAGGGAGGGTTGTGGAGGATGGGGTCGCCGAGAGAGGGTGGGTTGTGGAGGATGGGGAAATTATGGTTCGATATTGTTGTATAAATTCAAAATTTTCCAATAAAAAGTTTGTTTTTTTTAAAAAGGACTAAGTCTTTGCAATCTCCTCCCTGGCTTCCCAGAGAATCCTAGGATAAATCCCATCTGGCCCAAAGGGACTTAGCAATTTTGGAAAGTGTAATAATAGATAACACCTCCTCCTTGTGAACCACAATCCCATCTAGCCTGGTCGACTGTACCTGAGTATTCCCCTCGACAACTTTGTCTTTCTCCAGTGTAAGCACTGACGAAAAATATCCATTTAACGTTTCCCCTATCTCCTCTGATTCCACACACAACTTTCCACTACTATCCTTGATTGGCACTAATCTTACTCTAGTCATTCTTTTGCTCCTGATATACCTATAGAAAGCCTGAGGGTTTTCCTTGCTTATATCCGCCAATGACTTTTCGTGTCCTCTCCTCGCTCTTTTTAACTCTCCCTTTAGGTCCTTCCTGGCTAACTTGTAAGTTAGGTTGGAGGATGTTACAGACATCGGGAGTGTGTGGAGGATGGGGAAGGTTACAGAGATAGGATGGGTTGTGGAGGATGGGGAATGTTACAGAGATAGGGAGGGATGTAGAGCCTGGTGGAGGTTACGAGATAGGGAGGGTTGGCATGGCTGGAGGAGGTTACAGAGATAGGGAGGGTTGGAGGAGGTTACAGAGATTGGGAGTGTTGTGGAGGATGGGGATGGTAAGAGAAATAGGGAGGGTTTGCATGGCTGGAGGAGGTTACAGAGATAGAGAGGGTTGTGGAGGATGGGGATGCTCACAGAGAGAGGGAATGTTGGAAGAGGTTACAGTTAGGGAGGGTTGTAGGGGCTGGAGGATGTTAAAGAGATAGGGAGGGTTGTGGAGGAATTGGAAGGTTACAGAGTTAGGGAGGGATGTGGAGAGTGGTAAAGCTCACAAGATAGGGAGTGTTGTGGAGCATGGGGAATGTTACAAGGCTAGGGAATGTTGTGAAGGACGTGGGTCATAGAGAGAGGGAGTGTTGTGGAGAATGGGGAAGATTGCAGATGTAGGTAGTGTTGTGGAGGATGTGGGTTACTGAGGTAGGGAGCGTTGTTGGAGGATGGGGAAGATTAGAGACACAGGGTGGGTTGTGGAGGATGGGGAAGGTTACAGAGATAGGGATGGTTGCAGAGCCTGGAGGAGGTTACAGAGATAGGGAGGGTTGGCGTGGTTGGAGGAGGTTGCAGAGATAGGGAAGGTTGGGGGAGGTCACAGAGATAGGGAGGATTGTGGAGGATAGGGGAGGTTACAGAGATAGAGAGCGTTGTGGAGAGTGGTGAAGCTTACAGAGAAATGGAGGGTTGGAGGAGGTCACAGAGTTAGGGAGGGTTGTGGAGAATGGGGAATGTTACAGAGATAGGGAGGGTTGTGGAGGATGGCAAAGGTTACATTTATAGGGAGGGTTAGTGATAGGGAAGGTTGTGGAGAATGGGGAAGCTACGGTGATTGGGTGGGTTGGATGGTGTTACAGTGATAGGGAGTGTTGTGGAGGATGAAGAATGTTACAGAGATAGTGAGGGCTGGAGGATTTTATAGAGATAGGGATGGATGCGGAGGATGGGGGTTAGAGATATAGGGAGAGTTGTGGAGAGGGAGAGTTGTGGAGAGTGGGGAAGCTTACACAGATAGGGAGGGTTGGAAGAGGTCACAGAGATAGGGAGGATTGTGGAAGATGGGAAATGTTAAAGAGATAGGGAGGGTTTGAGGAGGTCACAGACGTAGGGAGGGTTGTGGAAGATGGGGAAGATTAAGAGATAGGGCGGCTTGGATGGGGTCCCATAGATCGGGAGGATAGTGGAGGTTGGGTGTTACAGTGATAGGGAGGGTTGGAGGAGGTTAAATAAATAGGGTGGGTTGCAGGAGGTTACAGAGATATGGAGGGTTGCGGAGGATGGGAAGGTTACAGAGAAAGGGAGGGTTGTGGAGGATGGGGAACGTTTCAGATATAGAGAGGGTTACATAGAACAGTACAGCACAGAACAGGCCCTTCGGCCCTCGATGTTGTGCCGAGCAATGATCACCCTACCCTAACCCACGCATCCACCCTATACCCGTAACCCAACAACTCCCCCACTTAACCTTACTATTAGGACACTACGGGAAATTTAGCATGGCCAATCCACCTAACCCGCACATCTTTGGACTGTGGGAGGAAACCGGAGCACCCGGAGGAAACCCACGCACACAGGGGGAGGACGTGCAGACTCCACACAGACAGTGACCCAGCCGGGAATCGAACCTGGGACCCTGGAGCTGTGAAGCATTTATGCTAACCACCATGCTACCCTGCTGCCCCAACTTGTCAGGGTTAAATTCCATCTGCCACTTCTCAGCCCAGCTCTGCATCCTACTTTTGTCTCTTTGCAACCGACAGCAGCCCTCCTCACTATCCGCAACTCCACCAATCTTCGTGTCATCTGCAAATTTACTGACCAACCCTTCAACTCCCTCATCCAAGTCATTAATGAAAATTACAAACAGCAGAAGACCCAGAACTGATCCCTTCGGTACGCCACTGGTAACTGGGCTCCAGGCTGAATATTTGCCATCCACCACCACTCTCTGAGTTCTATCAGTTAGCCAGTTCCTTATCCATCTGGCCACTTTCCCCACTATCCCATGCCTCCTTACTTTCTGCATAAGCCTACCATGGGGAACCTTATCAAGTGCCTTACTAAAATCCATGTACACCACATCTACTGCTTTACCTTCATCCACATGCTTGGTCACCACCTCAAAGAAGTCAATAAGACTTGTAAGGCAAGACCTACCTCTCACAAATCCGTGCTGACTATCCCTAATCAAGCAGTGTCTTTCCAGATGCTCAGAAATCCTATCCCTCGGTAACCTTTCCATTACTTTGCCTACCACTGAAGTAAGATTACCTGGCCTGTAATTCCCAGAGTTATCCCTATTCCCTATTTTGAACAGGGGCACAAAATTCACCACTCTCCAATCCCCTGGTACCACTCCTGTTGACAGTGAGGACGGAAAGATCATTGCCAATGGCTCTGCAATTTAATCTCTTACTTTCCATAGAATCCTTGGATATATCCTGTCAGGCCCAGGAGACTTGTCTATCCTCAAGTTTTTCAAAATGCCCAACACATCTTCCTTCCCAACAAGTATCTCCTCGAGCTTACCAGTCTGTTTCACACTGTCCTCTCCAACAATATGGCCCCTCTCATTCATAAATACTGAAGAAACGTACTCGTTCAAGAACTCTCCTATCTCTTCAGACTCAATACACAATCTCCTGCTAAAGTCCTTGATCGGAGCTACCCTCACTCGAGTCATTCTCATATTTCTCACATATGTGTAAAAACCCTTGGGGTTTTCCTTGATCCTACCTGCCAAAGATTTTTCGTGCCCTCTCTTAGCTCTCCTAATCCCTTTCTTCAGTTCCCTCCTGGCTATTTGTATCCCTCCATCGCCCTGTCTGAAACTTGTTTCCTCAGCCTTACATAAGTCTCCTTTGTCCTCTTAACAAGGCATTCAACCTCTCTTGTCAACCATGGTTCCCTCACTCGATCATCTCTTCCCTGCCTGACAGGAACATACATATCAAGGACACGTAGTATCTGTTCCTTGAACAAGTACCACATTTCATTTGTGTCCTTCCCTGACAGCCTATGTTCCGAACTTAGGCACTTCAATTCTTGTCCGACAGCATTGTATTTACCCTTACCCCAATTGTAAACCTTGCCCTGTTGCACGCACCTATCCGTCTCCATTACTCAAGTGAAAGTCACAGAATTGTGGTCACTATCTCCAAAATGTCCCCCACTAACTACAGGGATGGTGCAGGCGGGAGGGATTCAGATTTCTGGATAACTGGGGCTCTTTCTGGGGAAGGTGGGACCTCTATAGACAGGATGGTCTACATCTGAACCTCAGGGGCACCAATATCCTGGGGGGAGATTTGTTTGTGCTCTTTGGGGGGGTTTAAACTAATTCAGCAGGGGCATGGGAACCTGGATTGTAGTTTTGGGGTACGGGAGATTGAGAGTATAGAGGTCAGGAGCACAGATTTGACTTCGCAGGAGGGTGCCAGTGTTCAGGTAGGTGGTTTGAAGTGTGTCTACTTCAATGCCAGGAGTATATGAAATAAGGTAGGGGAACTGGCAGCATGGGTTGGTACCTGGGACTTCGATGTTTTGGCCATTTCAGAGACATGGATAGAACATAGAACATAGAACAGTACAGCACAGAACAGGTCCTTCGGCCCTCGATGTTGTGCCGAGCAATGATCACCCTACTTAAACCCACGTAACCCGTATACCCGTAACCCAACAATCCCCCCATTAACCTTACACTACGGGCAATTTAGCATGGCCAATCCACCTAACCCGCACATCTTTGGACTGTGGGAGGAAACCGGAGCCCCCGGAGGAAACCCACGCACACACGGGGAGGACGTGCAGACTCTGCACAGACAGTGACCCAGCCGGGAATCGAACCTGGGACCCTGGAGCTGTGAAGCATTGATGCTAACCACCATGCTACCGTGAGGATAGAGCAGGGACAGGAATGGTTGTTGCAGGTTCCGGGGTTTAGGTGTTTTAGTAAGCTCAGAGAAGGGGGCAAAAGAGGGGGAGGTGTGGCGCTGCTAGTCAAGGACAGTATTACGGTGGCGGAAAGGATGCTAGATGGGGACTCTTCTTCTGAGGTAGTATGGGCTGAGGTTAGAAACAGGAAAGGAGAGGTCACCCTGTTGGGAGTTTTCTATAGGCCACCTAATAGTTCTAGGGATGTAGAGGAAAGGATGGCGAAGATGATTCTGGAAAAGAGCGAAAGTAACAGGGTAGTTGTTATGGGAGACTTTAACTTTCCAAATATTGACTGGAAAAGATATAGTTCGAGTACATTAGATGGGTCATTCTTTGTACAATGTGTGCAGGAGGGTTTCCTGACACAATATGTTGACAGGCCAACAAGAGGCGAGGCCACATTGGATTTGGTTTTGGGTAATGAACCAGGCCAGGTGTTAGATCTGGAGGTAGGTGAGCACTTTGGAAACAGTGACCACAATTCGGTGACCTTTACGTTAGTGATGGAAAGGGATAAGTATACCCCGCAGGGCAAGAGTTATAGCTGGGGGAAGGGCAGTTATGATGCCATTAGACATGACTTAGGATGTGTTGGTTGGAGAAGTAGGCTGCAAGGGTTGGGCACACTGGATATGTGGAGCTTGTTCAAGGAACAGCTATTGCATGTTCTTGATAAGTACGTACCAGTCAGGCAGGGAGGAAGGGGTCGAGCGAGGGAACCGTGGTTTACCAAAGAAGTGGAATCTCTTGTTAAGAGGAAGAAGGAGGCCTATATGAAGATGAGGCGTGAAGTTTCAGTTGGGGCACTTGATAGTTACAAGTAAGCGAGGAAGAATCTAAAGAGAGAGCTGAGACGAGCAAGGAGGGGACATGAGAAGTCTTTGGCAGGTAGGATCAAGGAAAATCCAAAAGCTTTCTATAGGTATGTCAGGAATAAAAGAATGACTAGGGTAAGAGTAGGGCCAGTCAAGGACAGTGGTGGGAAGTTGAGTGTAGAGGCTGAGGAGATAAGCGAGATACTAAATGAATACTTTTCGTCAGTATTCACTCAAGAAAAAGATAATATTGTGGAGGAGAATGCTGAGACCCAGGCTATTAGAATAGATGGCATTGAAGTGCGTAGGGAAGAAGTGTTGGCAATTCTGGACAAGGTGAAAATAGATAAGTCCCCGGGGCCGGATGGGATTTATCCTAGGATTCTCTAGGAAGCCAGGGAAGAGATTGCTGAGCCTTTGGCTTTGATTTTTAGGTCATCATTGGCTACAGGAATAGTGCCAGAGGACTGGAGGATAGCAAATGTGGTCCCTTTGTTCAAGAAGGGGAGTAGAGATAACCCCGGTAACTATAGGCCGGTGAGCCTAACGTCTGTGGTGGGTAAAGTCTTGGAGAGGATTATAAAAGATACGATTTATAATCATCTAGATAGGAATAATATGATTAGGGACAGTCAGCATGGTTTTGTGAAGGGTAGGTCATGCCTCACAAACCTTATCGAGTTCTTTGAGAAGGTGACTGAACAGGTAGACGAGGGTAGAGCAGTTGATGTGGTGTATATGGATTTCAGTAAAGCGTTTGATAAGGTTCCACACGGTCGGCTGTTGCAGAAAATACGGAGGCTGGTGATTGAGGGTGATTTAGAGATGTGGATCAGAAATTGGCTAGTTGAAAGAAGACAGAGATTGGTAGTTGATGGGAAATGTTCAGAATGGAGTTCAGTTACGAGTGGCGTACCACAAGGATCTGTTCTGGGGCCGTTGCTGTTTGTCATTTTTATAAATGACCTAGAGGAGGGCGCAGAAGGATGGGTGAGTAAATTTGCAGACGACACTAAAGTCGGTGGAGTTGTAGACAGTGCGGAAGGATGTTGCAGGTTACAGAGGGACATAGATAAGCTGCAGAGCTGGGCTGAGAGGTGGCAAATGGAGTTTAATGTGGAGAAGTGTGAGGTGATTCACTTTGGAAAGAATAACAGAAATGCGGAATATTTGGCTAATGGTAAAATTCTTGGTAGTGTGGATTAGCAGAGGGATCTCGGTGTCCATGTACATAGATCCCTGAAAGTTGCCACCCAGGTTGATAGGGTTGTGAAGAAGGCCTATGGTGTGTTGGCCTTTATTGGTAGAGGGATTGAGTTCCGGAGCCATGAGGTCATGTTGCAGTTGTACAAAACTCTAGTACGACCGCATTTGGAGTATTGCGTACAGTTCTGGTCGCCTCATTATAGGAAGGACGTGGAAGCTTTGGAACGGGTGCAGAGAAGATTTACCAGGATGTTGCCTGGTATGGAGGGAAAATCTTATGAGGAAAGGCTGATGGACTTGAGGTTGTTTTCGTTAGAGAGAAGAAGGTTAAGAGGTGACTTAATAGAGGCATACAAAATGATCAGAGGGTTAGATAGGGTGGACAGCGAGAGCCTTCTCCCGCGGATGGAGGTGGCTAGCACGAGGGGACATAGCCTTAAATTGAGGGATAATAGATATAGGACAGAGGTCAGAGGTGGGTCAAAGAGTGGTGAGCCCGTGGAATGCTCTACCTGCAACAGTAGTGAACTCACCAACATTGAGGGCATTTAAAAGTTTATTGGATAAGCATATGGATGATAAGGGCATAGTGTAGGTTAGATGGCCTTTAGATTTTTTCCATGTCGGTGCAACATCGAGGGCCGAAGGGCCTGTACTGCGCTCTTTCGTTCTATGTTCCATGTTCTAACAAATCTATCACTTGTCCTGGTTCATTGCCAAGTACCAAATCCAATATCGCCTCCCCTCTGGTCGGACAATCTACATACTGTGTTAGAAAAGCTTCCTGGACACACTGCACAAACACCACCCCATCCAAACTATTTGATCTAAAGAGTTTCCACTCAATGTTTGGGAAGTTGAAGTCACCCTGACTACTACCCTGTGACTTCTGCACCTTTCCAAAATCTGTTTCCCAATTTGTTCCTGCACATCTCTGCTATGGGGGCCTATAGAAAACTCCCAACAAGGTGACTGCTCCTTTCCAATTTCTGACTTCAACCCATACTACCTCAGTGGGCAGATCCTTCTTGAACTGCCTTCCTGCAGCTGTTATACTATCTCTAATTAACAATGCCACCCCCCCCACCTCTTTTACCATCCTCCTTAATCTAGTTGAAACATCTATAACCAGGGACCTCCAACAGCCATTTCTGCCCCTCTTCTATCCATGTTTCCGTGATGGCCAACACATCGTAGTCCCAAATACCGATCCATGCCTTTAGTTCACCCACCTTATTCCTGATGCTTCTTGCATTAAAGTATACACACTTCAACCCATCTCCGTGCCTGCAAGTACTCTCCTTTGTCAGTGTTACCTTCCCCACTGCGTCACTACATGCTTTGGCGTCCTGAATATCGGCTTCCTTCGTTGCTGGACTACAAATCCGATTCCCATTCCCCTGCCAAATTTGTTTAAACACTCTCGAAGACTACTAGAAAACCTTCCCCCCCAAGGATATTGGTGGCCCTCCGGTTCAGATGAAACCCTTCCTGCTTGTACAGGTCCCACCTTCCCCAGAATGCTCTCCAATTATCCAAATAAATGAAGCCCTCCCTCCTACACCATTCCTGCAGCCACGTGTTCAACTGCACTCTCTCCCTATTCCTAGCCTCGCTATCACGTGGCACCGGCAACAAACCAGAGATGACAACTCTGTCTGTCCTGGCCTTTAACTTCCAGTCTAACGCCCTCCACACCCCTTTTCCTCCCTAAGTCGTTTGTACCAATGTGCACCACGACTTCTGGCTGCTCACCCTCCCTCTTCAGGATCCTGAAGACACGATCCGAAACATCCCTGGCCCTGGCACCCGGGAGGCAACTTACCTTCCGGGAGCCTCGCTCGCGACCAAAGAATCTCCTATCTATTCCTGGAACCATTGAGTCTCCTATCACTATTGCTTTTCTATTCTCTCCCCTTCCCTTCTGAGCCTCAGAGCCAACTAAGTGCCAGAGACCTGGCCGCTAGGGCCTTCCCCCGGTAGGTCATCCCCCCAACAGCATTCAAAACGGTATTCTTGTTTTGAAGGGGAACGGCCACGAGGGATCCCTGCACTGTCTGCCTGTTAGTTTTATTTAGTTACTCTTGTCCTATACCTTGGATGAGGCTACGTCCCTATAATTCTCCTCTATTACCCCCTCTGCCTCCCAGGTGATCCGAAGTTCATCCAGCTCCAGCTCCAGTTCCCTAACACGGTCTCAGAGGAGATGGAATTGGGTGCACGTCCCGCAGGTATAGTCAGCAGGGACACTGCTCCCTCTTCACCTAACTCCCTCAATCACCAAACTCTCACTGTAGCACTCAAATGCACCAAAATTCAGCACTCCCTCAGTCACCAAACTCTCACTGCAGCACTCAAATGCACCGTAATTCAGCACTCTCTCGCACTCCCTCAGTCACCAAACTCTCACTATAGCACTCAAATGCACCAAGTTCAGAACTCCTTCAGTCACCAAACTCACACGCTGGCACTCAAATGCACCAAATTCAGCACTCCCTCAGTCACCAAACCCTCACTGTAGCACTCAAATGCACCTAAATTCAGCACTCCCTCAGTCACCAAACTCTCACTCTGGCACTCAAATGCACCTAAATTCAGCACTTCCTCAGTCACCAAACTCTCACGGGCAGCACGGTGGCCTAGTGGTTAGCACAACCGCCTCACGGCGCTGAGGTCCCAGGTTCGATCCAGGCTCTGGGTCACTGTCCGTGTGGAGTTTGCACATTCTCCCCGTGTCTGCGTGGGTTTCGCCCCCCACAACCCAAAAATGTGCAGAGTAGGTGGATTGGCCATGCTAAATTGCCCCTTAATTGGAAAGAATAATTGGGTAATCTAAATTTCAGAAAAAAAAAACTCTCACTATGGCACTCAAATGCACCCAAATTCAGCACTCCCTCAGTCACCAAACTCTCACTATAGCATTCAAATGCACCCAAATTCAGCACTCCCACAGTCATCAAACTCTCACTATAGCACTCAAATGCACCAAATTCAGCACTCCCTCAGTCACCAAACCTTCACTGTTGCACTTAAATGCACCCAAATTCAGCACTCCCTCAGTCACCAAACCTTCACTGTTGCACTCAAATGCACCCAAATTCAGCACTCCCTCAGTCACCAAACTCTCACTATAGCACTCAAATGCATCCATATTCAGCACTCCCTCAGTCACCAAACTCTCACTATGGCACTCAAATGCACCAAATTCAGCACTCCCTCAGTCATCAAACTCTCACTATAGCACTCAAATGCACCCAAATTCAGCACTCCCTCAGTCACCAAACTCTCACTCTAGCACTCAAATGCACCCAAATTCAACACTCCCTCAGTCACCAAACTCTCACTATAGTACTCAAATGCACCAAATTCAGCAGTCTCTCAGTCACCAAACTCTCATTATAGCACTTAAAAGCACCCTAATTCAGCACTCCCTCAGTCACCGAACTCTAACTCTTGAACTCAAATGCGCCAAATTCAGCACTCCCTCAGTCACCAAACTCTCACTGGCACTCAAACGCACCAAATTCAGCACTCCCTCAGTCACCAAACCCTCACTGTAGCACTCAAATGCACCTAAATTCAGCATTTCCTCAGTCACCAAACTGTCAATCTAGCACTCAAATGCACCAAATTCAGCACTCCCTCAGTCACCAAACCTTCACTGTTGCGCTCAAATGCACCAAATTCAGCACTCCCTCAGTCACCAAACCCTCACTGTAGCACTCAAATGCACCCAAATTCAGCACTCCCTCAGTCACCAAACTCTCACTCTAGCACTCAAATGCACCCAAATTCAGCACTCCAGTGGAAACAATGTCTGCTCTGTAACTAGCTCACCTTTGCACTGTGACTCTATCCTCTGAAAACTGGCCTAACCCAATAAACTAATTAACAAGCTCCAGCTGCAAGTAGTTACGAGTAGAACCTTTGTTTAAAGCCAATTGAAAATTTGCCTTTTTCTAAACCTTTGTCGTGAACCTATTTCGAGTAAAACTGTAGTTTTCCTCTTCGTGCATTCATTTGACTATCCATTGTAACACTGAACCCTGCCCACATGTTTGTTGAGTTTTCTGCCACTTTCTGGCCGCATTTCGATTCCATTCACTTTGTGACCATTTGCTGTACCTGCTTTGCTGTGTAGACATCTCAACATCCCTGGCTGATATTCCTGTCAGTGTTCAGATCTGGGATTGTTTGTTGAGGGGCAGGTGTCAAAATTATTTCTTGAAAAACAGAGCGCCAACTTCCAACTGACCTGCGCATTGTTCTCGCTATCTCCATCTTTAACATGACAAACTCTGAACATTCGCAGGCCCTTGTTTATGCTGATCATCTCCAACACCACCATTTTCCCATACAATCTCATGATCTCTGATATCTTTAATAGCTACAATTCTAGCGAAAACTGTGTTGAATATGCACAATGAATGAACAAAGGGACAAAGAAAATTACAGCACAGGAACAGGCCCTTCGGCCCTCCCAGCCTGCGCCGATCCAGATCCTTTATCTAAACCTATCGCCTATTTTCCAAGGATCTACTTCCCTCTGTTCCCTGCCCATTCATATATCTGTCCAGATGCATCTTAAATGATGCTATCATGCCCGCCTCTACCACCTCTGCTGGCAAAGCGTTCCAGCCACACACCAACCTCTGTGTAAAAACCTTTCCATGCACATCTCCCTTAAACTTGAAATCAGCCTGCACAACTTTCACAGAATTCACAGATATCATAGAATTTACAGTGCAGAAGGAGGCCATTCAGCCCATCGAGTCTGCACCGGCTCCTGGAAAGAGTACCCGACCCAAGGTCAACACCTCCACCCTATCCCCATAACCCAGTAACCCTACCCAACACTAAAGGCAATTTTGGACACGAAGGGACAATTTATCATGGCCATTCCACCTAACCTTTGGACTGTGGTAGGAAACCGGAGCACCCGGAGGAAACCCACACGCACACGGGGAGAATGTGCTGGCTCTGCACAGACAGTGACCCAAGCCGGAATCGAACCTGGGACCCTGGAGCTGTGAAGCAATTGTGCTATCCACAATGCTATCCTGTTGTCCCTAATTCTTCTAAGTGTTCATGTAATTTTGTGTAAGTTCATGTTGACCGGAATGTTGACCGCACTGGTTAGCACTGCTGTCTACGGCGCTGAGGCCCTGGGTTCGATACCACCCCCAGATCATGGTCTGTGTAAAGCTTGCACATACTGCCCATGTCTGCGAGGGTTCCGCCTCCACAGTCCCAAATATATACAGATGAGGTGGAATGGCCACTCTAAAATTCACCCTTAATTAGAAAAAGTAATAATTGCGTAATTTAAAAAAAAAATAATCTCTTTCGGTACCCGTGTAGGAATAGGTAGGTTGGGGCTATGATGTGGAGATGCCGGCGTTGGACTGGGGTGAGCTCAGTAAGAAGTCTTACAACACCATGTTAAAGTCCAACAGGTTTGTTTCAAACACGAGCTTTCGGAGCACTGCTCCTTCCTCAGGTGAATGAAGAGGTATGTTCCAGAAAAAATTATATAGACAAAGTCAGAGATGCCAGACAATGCTTTGAATGCGAGCAGGTAATCAAATCATTACAGATGCAGGGAGACAGATAATCATAGGTTAAAGAGGTGTGAATTCTCTCAAGCCAGAACAGTTGGTAGGATTTTGCAAGCCCAGGCCAGATGGTGGAGGGGTGGATGTAATGCGACATGAATCCAAGATCTCGGTTGAGGCCGCACTCAGCGTGCGGAACTTAGCTATAAGTTTTTGCTCGGCAATTCTGCGTTGTCGCGTTTCCTGAAGGCTGCCTTGGAGAACGCTTACCCGGAGATCAGAGGCTGAATGTCCCTGACTGCTGAAGTGTTCCCGGACTGGAAGGGAACATTCCTGCCTGGTGATTGTCGCACGATGCCAGTTCATTCGTTGTCGCAGTGTCTGCATGGTCTCGCCAATGTACCACGCTTCGGGACATCCTTTCCTGCAGCGTATGAGGTAGACTACATTGGTCGAGTCGCACGAGTATGTGCCGCGTACCTGGTGGGTGGTGTTTCCATGTGTAATGGTGGTATCCAAGTCGATGATCTGGCACGTCTTGCAGAGATTGCCCTTGCAGGGTTGTGTGGTGTCGTGGTCGCTGTTCTGAAGGCTGGGTAATTTGCTGCAAACAATGGTTTGTTTGAGGTTGCGCGGTTGTTTGAAGGTCAATCCCCGCAAAGGCACACGAACTGTATGGGTCGGATGACGCCTGAAATCTCCAGGCGGTCGAGCTCAGTGACGACTTGGGCTGCAGTGCATGTGGAAGCAGGCGTGCACTGAACTAACGCGGCTGTGCAGTTGTATCCACGCTGATCTTCACTGTGATTCCCCGGGCTGGTCCTCAGGCACTTTTGGAAAACCTTCGGCAACTTCGCTTGTGCGGTGTCCGGCCCTTCCGGAACATTTGGCAAACCGTCCGCCAGTCGATCCAGAGCCGCTTCATCCAATCTTGATCCAATTTACTGGGGTCAAAACCTGGTACAGCCACTACTGGTGAACATGCACAAGGGATGGGAATCAGTGAGGTGCTCACTATTATTTTGGCCTCTCTGTTTCGGGTGCAACGGCCCCAGGGTGGGGAGGGGACAGGAATCATCGGACCCGGAAGGCGGTGTTCTGCCGGGGTCTGACTGACCAGACTGAGGACATCCTTACCTCTGACCCCTGTATGCCTTGTTATGTGCTGTCTCGGGTGAAGCCGATTTTAATCGCCCTTTTCAGGGCCGTTTGGCGAATATCATAGATATTATCATAGAATGTACAGTGCATAAGGAGGCCATTCGGCCCATCGTGTGCACCAGCCTTGGAAAGAGTGCCCTACCCAAGGTCAACACCTCCACCCTATCCCCATAACCCAGTAACTGCACCCAACACTAAGGGCAATTTTGGACACTAAGGGACAATTTAGCATGGCCAATCCACCTAACCCACACATCTTTGGACTGTGGGAGGAAACCGGAGCACCCGGAGGAAACCCACGCACACACGGGGAGGATGTGCAGACTCCGCACAGACAGTGACCCAAGCCGGGAATCGAACCTGGGACCCTGGAGCTGTGAAGCGATTGTGCTAACCACCATGCTACCGTGCTGCCCTCTGTTTCCTCTGCGTCTCCGTGTTTTGCATCCCGCATTCCAGGCGGTCTTGCAACGTCTCGGACAGTGAGGTCCCAAATTCGCAGAACTCAGCCAGCTTCTGTAGGAGGGACCAACATTCCTTTAAGGACTCTCCCTGAGTCTGGACAACAATATGGAGATGGGAATGCCAACCGATAACGGATGACCTCGGGTTGGAATGCTCACTCACTGAGCCGATCAAGTCTGCGAAGGACAACGTGTCCCTTGTGGTTGGGTCCAGGAGGCTCTTGCACACGGTACGTGGCTGCTCTGCCTGCAGGCTGCAGGATTCCTGTCTGAAGCTCATCCCAATGGTGGTATCTGTACGGAATATAAATGCACTCACTCCACAAATTGGTGCAAATTGGCATCAAAACTTCCCAACTTCCCGATGTATGGCATGTATACCGGTGATAAACATCCTCCTCAGGCCCATGAAAGGTGGGCCAAGGTCTGAGAAGATGGAGCCGGCTGCAGCTCCAGTTTACCCTCGTCGCCAGTGTTGGATTTTGACAGACTGAACACAAGGAGGCGATGCTGGAGTAAGAACCAAAGGTTTAAGTACAGAATTCAGCTATCAACAGCCCCAGTCCCTCAATGGTCTCCAGCCCAGACCCACATCTGGCTCTGAATATTCATAGAATTTACAGTGCAGAAGGAGGCCATTCGGCCCATAGAGTCTGCACCGGCTCTTGGAAAGAGCACCCTACCCCCTATCCAAGGTCAACACCTCCACCCTATCCCCATAACCCAGTAACCCCACCCAACACTAAGGGCAATTTTGGACACTAAGGGCAATTTTACATGGCCAATCCACCTAACCTGCACATCTTTGGACTGTGGGAGGAAACCAGAGCACCTGGAGGAAACCCACGCATACACGTGGATGATGTGCAGATCATGTCCCTTCTTAAGCGTAAGTCCTGCCCATTACCGCGGAAGCTCGAGCCCGTCCGAGGTCACGAGGAACCTCGCAGTCCACGCCCCGTGACGATGGGGAGGGTTATAACAGAGAAGATGTTGGAGATTGAAAGGAAGGTCACTCCCTCGCCAGTTCCCCATGACAGCACCGAACCGTTAGCACCAAGGGACTGTGCAGGGGGTCCCTGGGTTCTACAATCCTCAGTATGGGAGTCCCAGGGGAAGAGTATTTCACAGGTAAACAATGAAGGTATGAAGCAGCACAGACGCATGTGCAAAACAGTTGAATACCGATTGGTATATTTTTTTTAGATATTTAGAGTACATAATTACTTCCTTTCCAGGCAAGGGGTAATCTAGTGTGTCCAATCCAACTACCATGCACGTCTTTGGGTTGTGGGGGTGAAACCCACTCAGGCGTGGGGAGAATGTGCAAACTCCACACAGAAAGTGACCCGGGGTCTGGGATTGAACATGGGTCCTGAGCGCCGTATGCAGCAGTGCTAACCAGTGTCCCACCGTGCCGCACCAATTGATAGATGAATTAATGAAACAGTGACACATCACTTTGATGATAATATCTTCAGCCACATTAATGATGCGAGGTTATCATTCCTCAGAAACACACTGGACTGTAGTCTCTCCTCTATCTTGTTGTTATTGTTTTCCTTTTACACTGTTGCTGACCACTTTATGAAGAGGGGATAACACGGAGAGTGCAACAGCTTCACAGCTCCCGGGACCCAGGTCCCAGGTTCGATTCCCGGCTTGGGTCACTGTCTGTGTGGAGTCTGCACATCCTCCCTGTGTGTGCGTGGGTTTCCTCCGGGTGCTCCGGTTTCCTCCCACGGTCCAAAGATGGGAAGGTTAGGTGGATTGGCCATGCTAAATGGCCCTTAGTGTCCAAAATTGCCCTCGGTGTTGGGTGGGGTCATTGGGTTATGGGGATAGGGTGGAGGTGTTGACCTTGGGTAGGCTGCTCTTTCCAAGAGCCGGTGCAAACTCGATGGGCCGAATGGCATCCTTCTGTAAGTTCTATGAGAAACATAGTCTGAATAATGTCAGAATTGGTCTGTGTGTTAATTGACATCAAACGACAATACCACAACGCGACCCTACTTGTGAGGAGGAAGATTACTTAGGATTAGAGAGTAACTCAATACCGATTTTGCAGTTTGAAGTTGATTATTCCCCATTGACCCTTTTATTTTTTCCAGTTAATATTGCAGCTTCCAGTTCAATCCTAATTCGTTTGATTACCGCCACATTGGTTGTGTTCGGAATCGTGATAATCCTGGTAATCGACTGCTACTCGATCAAGAGTAAGAAAGATTCTACAGGTATGCTTCATTTCTTTCTGGAAAGATTGACGAATTCACGTTGCAAACGAAGCACATGATGCTTTTCACACAGTAAACATTAGTCCTTCATTATTGAAAGCTATCACTTTTACCAAGGACAGTACAGTCTAAAACAATCAAGTAATATTTATCAGTCATTGTCAATGTAAGAGGGGGAACAAAGAGGTGTTTGAGGCCAGAAAAGTATCAGAACGTCAAGACATTTTGTATTGCCATGAAATAAAATGCCTTAAGCCGTCTCCTCTCCAGATTTGTTTAATTGGAAAGTATTTAAAGTATTTGAAGCAAAGTATTGGAAAGATTTATAAGAGATAGGATGTATAATCATCTGGAAAGGAATAACTTGATTTGAGATAGTCAACATAGTTTTGTGAAGGGTAGGTCGTGCCTCACAAACCTCATTGAGATCTTTAAGAAGGTGACCAAACAGGTGGATGAGGGTAAAGCAGTTGATGTGGTGTATATGGATTTCAGAAAAGCGTTTGATAAGGATCCCCACAGTAGGCTATTGCAGAAAATACTGAGGCATGAGATTCAGGGTGATTTAGCAGTTTGGATCAGAAATTGGCTAGCTGGAAGAAGACAAAGGGTGGTGGTTTATGGGACATTTTCAGATTGAAGTCCAGTTACTAGTGGTGTACCACAAGGATCTGTTTTGGGGCCGCTGCTGGTTGTCATTTTTATAATGACCTGGAGGAGGGCGTAGAAGGATGGGTGAGTAAATTTGCAGATGATACTAACGTCGGTGGAGTTGTGGACAGTGCGGAAGGATGGTACAAGTTACAGAGGGACATTGATAAACTGCAGAGCTCGGCTGGAAGTAGAAGCACTGGAAAGGGTGCAGAGGAGATTTACCAGAATGTTTCCTGGTATGGAGGGGAGCTCTTATGAGGGAAGGCTGAGGGTTTGAGGTTGTTTTCGTTAGAGAGAAGGTTAAGAGGTGACTTAATTGAGGCATACAAGATGATCAGAGGATTAGATAGGGTGGACAGTGAGAGCCATTTTCCTCGGATGGTGATGCCCAGCACGAGGGGACATAGATTTAAATTGAGGGGAGATAGATATAGGACAGATGTCAGAGGTAGGTTCTTTACTCAGAGAGTAGTAAGGGCGTGGAATGCCCTGCCTGCAACAGGCGTGGACTCGCCAACACTAAACGCATTCAAATGGTCATTGGATAGGCATATGGACGATAAGGGAATAGTGTAGATGGGCTTTAGAGGGGGTTCACAGGTCGGCGCAACATCGAGGGCCGAAGGGTCTGTACTGCGCTGTAATGTTCTATCTATGTACTATGAAACCCAGGGAAACCGGATGCTAATGGCCACAGATACTGAGGGGAAAGAGTGTTAATGGCAGTCTCCAGAGAGGACAAAAGATGTGAAAGGTCAAACAGCAGAGAAACTGACATCAGAAGATGACCTGTAGGTGTGGGGGGAGGGGAAAGGGGAAGCAAAGAGGAGAAAGGTGCAGGAAAGGTGGATGAAATGGGGGGAAATTAAATGTCTGTTAACAAAGAAAGAAATGGTAAAAGACAGTTAACATGAATTGAAAACAAATGGGTCGAGGTGGGGCTGATTATCTGAAGTTGTTGAATTCGGTGTTCAAGCCAGAAGGCTGTGCCTAACCGGACGATGAGATGTTGTCCCTCCAGTTTGCGTTGCGCTTCACTGGAACATTGGATAGAAATATAGATAGTTACTGACTCCGAAATTGAGGAAAGTAACAATCTTGACAACCATTGGATGAACACAAATGAAAGGCACATTTTATTGATTGGAGATGTTTCATGATGTTGACTATAATTGTTCAATGGGTTCACGGTGCTTCAAGAAGCAGAAACACAAGGGGCGCGATACTCCGCTCCCCACGCTGGGTGGGAGAATCGCGGGAGGGCCGGGCTAATTACGCCACGCCGCCCTGGCACTCGCACGAGATTCTCCCACCGCCCCCCCCCCCCCCCAAAATGGCGTGTTGCGTTTTTCGACAGGAAGCTCGGAGAATCGCTGCACCGGTCGAGCGGCAATTCTCCGGCCCGGATGGGCCGAGCGGCCTGACGAACCCGACCGGTTCACACCGGCGCCAACCACACCCGGTCGCCGCCGGCGTGAACAGCGCGTGATGG
Organism: Scyliorhinus canicula; assembly: GCF_902713615.1. Classification (NCBI taxonomy): domain Eukaryota; kingdom Metazoa; phylum Chordata; class Chondrichthyes; order Carcharhiniformes; family Scyliorhinidae; genus Scyliorhinus; species Scyliorhinus canicula. The sequence continues at coordinate 731,613 of NW_024055727.1, forward strand.
CTGCGTGTGGGGCCTGTGGGGCGGAGGGAGGATCGAACACCAGGGGGGTGCTCAGAAGCGGTCTTTCCCGCGATCTGTGCCCACCGATCGTCGGGCCGGCGTCTCTAAAGGACACACTTTTCCCTCCGCCACCCCTCATTATCAAGCCGCCATGTCTTGCGGGGCACAGAGGGGAAGACGGGAACTGCTCCGCGGGATGGCGCCGGCCAACCTGTGCATTCGCGGAAGACGTCATTCAGGCGCCGCCGGCCGCGTCATTCAAGCGGTGACGCTTTGATGCAAGCGTTAAGGTCCGGCGCACGAGATTGACGTGCCGCTGCTCCCGGTGGTGTTGCTCGTTCTGGGTGAGTGTGCCGAACACTCCATTTGGCTCTGGTTCATTACTTAGCTGTGGAGTCGCCAGGTATCGTTAAGATAACGCCACAAGTTTCAAGGTGAAGTTCAAAGCAATAAAACCATACAGCAATTAGTAAGTTCAAACAACTGAGTTTACTATAATACAATTATAATAACTACCCATGCACACGCTAAAAGGATTAAACTATTCCTACAGCTAAATAAACAAATACTTATCTCGAAGGAACTGCCGGGTCAGGGAACAAGGCCTCTTGCTCTGCTCTGGTCTGCAGACTTCAGGTTGGTATAGGTTAAAAAGGGGTCAGGAGTGTCTATCTCTGGTAGCGATCGTTGTGAGACACTTACTTGCTGGCGGCTGCTGTCCCAAACCTCTCCTCTCTATCCTTCAAGGACTTCTTGGTAAAAGCTGGTCGAGAACTGGTCCACAGGGGAGGGCGGGTCAAGGAGAGAGGAGGGCTGGACAAGAAGACTGAACCATGTGTGGGACCTGTCTTTTATAGGTCCCAGTGATCCGCGCCCCTTTGGGCGGACTCCGTTACCTGCTTGGAATCGATTGGGTCTCTTCCCAATCGATATGGTTGAATCTCCCCAATACTGAGGCTGTTCCTTAGCTACTGGGCGGGCTTTCAGGCTCTTTGTTTTCGAACCCTGTTGGTGCCTGAGTGTCTGGTATCCTTTACAATGTTGCAGTTGCTTCCCCATTTCTGTCCATTGTATCTGGAATCGTTCCATTAACATGCTAACTATCCCGGAGATTGCCTCATTAGTATGCAGACTGTTCGTTTCGGTGCTGTCTGCTTTCTCAGCAGACAGAATCCACACCTGCTAGTTGCAGCCTGCTGGGGCTGCAAACATTGTCCATTTTATCCTGTATGCTTTGCGTTCCTCCATTTTGTATTTAGGGAATGGCCAACTTCGGTGGCAACACTGGGAGGGGGGAGGGCGGGGGGAATAGGGGGCAAAGAGCGGCCTCCGACGCCGGAGTGAAACACTTCGGTTTTCACTCCGGTGTCGGCACTTTGTCTCCCGTTGGGAGAATTCCGCCCAAGGTATGTCATGTTAGAATTTATTCATCGAGCACCTTCTCGAGGCTACCACTGAAAAAACTGTCATCAGATTGAAATTAAATGCAAATAACGAGGTAAATAATTGCAACAGCTTAGTCATCACACAAGATTCTTGCTGAACAGAATGCAATATGAAGACTGGCTTTAGAAAGGGAAATGTTGCCGCTCGGGAAGTTATTCTAAATAATAATTTGTACCTTTATTGTCTACTTGTAGCTTTATATCCAGACAGGAGGATATCAGAACGAGGACGTTTAATTAATGTGTCTCACTCACTATTATGTTCCTTCTAATTTCACAGGTGACGATGCTGATGCAGTTTCTGGTGTCATGGAGGACAATGATGGTGCAGCCGTGTGAAAACAGCCCACTTAATATGTTCCACGAATTTGAGATTTTTGAACATCGTTATGTTCGCTGTTGCACAAAACAAGGCATTTAGTTCCTTGAATTCCATTACTATGTCACCAGCTATTCCATTAGCACATGTGGACGGGCTTCGATGGCTGGGTGTGTGTGAAAGTGTCTGTTCATGTGCATGAACGTGTGTGTGTGTGTGTGCTCTTTGGGAAACTTCAAGACAGGATCATTATAACCGAATAACATATTTGAAGCGGATAGTGTTTACGTGAACAATAAATATACAAATAAACATCTCAGAGCAAAATGAATGAAATCAGATCAATATATTTGAAACGTTTTGCTATCATGTGGGGAAGGTGGGGAGCTGGGTCTGAGGGATTGATTCCCAGTGGGTCAGCATGGAGGAGAGTTTGTGAAGGGAGTCGGGATTGAAAGCACTAGCAACACAGCCGCTCCCGATGGCCCCAGGGAAATACTCAGGGAGTCCGGTAATAATAGCTTCATTGAGAATTTGGAGACTGTTTCGCCAACACTTCGGGTTGGGGACAGGGTCAATGGAAATGCCGATTCAGGGGAACCACAGATTTGAGCCAGGGAGATGGGATGGTAATTTTCGGAGGTGGCAGGAGAAGGGGATTAAGACTCTAAAAGATTTGTTTCTCGGTTTACAGTATTGAAGGAGCTGGAAGAGAAGTATGCGCTGGAGCAGGGGGACATGTTTAGATACATGCAGGTTGGAGATTTTGCCAGGAAGGAGATACAGAACTTCCCGGAAGAGCTGGCCTCTACATTGCTGGAGGGGGACTGGAGGAGGGAGTAGAGTCAGCAGTCTACTGAGCTATTTTGGAAGAGGAGAAGGCAATACTGGAAGGGATCAAAGCAAAGTGGGAGGAAGAGCTGGGAGAGGAGATGGAAGAGGGGTTCTGGTGTGAGGTGCTCCGTGGAGTGAAAGCCTCCACCTCGTCCATGAGATTGGGGCTGATACAGCTGAAGGTGGTGTACAGAGCACACCTCACCGGGTCGAGATTGGGCCGATTCTTTGAGAGTTAGAAGATGTGTTTGAATGTTGCGGTGGGATAATCATGTTCATATGTTTTGGTCCTGCCCAAAGCTGGAGGATTACTGGAAGGAGGTGTTTAGGGTAATTTCTGAAGTGGCGCACGTGAAACTGGACTCGGGCCCCCGGGAGGCCATATTCAGTTTGCTGGACCAGCCGGGATCGGAAACGGGTGCGGAGGCAGATGTTGTATCCTTCGCCTCGTTGATCGCCCGAAGGTGGATCCTGTTGGGATGGAGACTAACCTCTCCACCCTGTGGCCTGGCCTGACGGGGTGACCTACTGGAATTATTGACTCTTGAGAAGGGTAAGTTTGAACTGAGGGGAAGGATGGAAGGGTTGCACAATTCATGGGTCTTTTTGATTATGCACTTTCAATGGCTGGATAACATCGAACGTTAGTTTGGGGGGGGGGTGGGTGGGTGGGTGGGTTAGAGGGAGTTGTGTGTTAATGGTGACTATGGGTGATTCCTGATTTCTTTTTGTCATTTGTTTCCGTTAACATGCACGCTAATGTTTGGGAGTTTGGAGGGAGTTTGGGACCGTGGCTATTGATATGGGGATTGACATCACATTCATAACTAATTATTGTTTATTGTTGGTGGTTGCAAATTTGGGGAGAAAATGTGAAAAACTAGGAGAATAAAAATAGTTTAAAAAAATTATGAGGGGGGAATATATTGTGGGGGGGGGGGGGGGGAACCTAAAATGGGCTGGCATAAAATGGGGGGGGGGGAATTGGCGGAGGTCATAAAATGGGAGGGTGCATTAACTCTGGGGAAAAAATGGGGGCAACAGTTTGGACAGTCGGGAGCTTAATTGGGTGGGGGGAATTGGAAGCCGAACAGATTAAAATGGGGGGGGGGGGGAAATGGACGGATTAAATTGTGTGAATAAAATGGGAGTGGCATAAAACTGGGAGAAGATCGAGGGTAGAATCCTGGGACACACACACTGCCACACACCTCCCTCTCCACACACACAATCCTCCCCCGCACACAATCTCACACACCTCCCTCTCCACACACAATCCTCCCCCCTCACACACTCCCTCTCTCCCTCCCACACACACACTCTCCCTCCCACACACACCCTCCCACAGACACTCTCCCAGAGTGCAGTGGACCCACCCAGAGAAACACACTGACAATTGGAACTGAATCACTGAATGGTCACAGTTACAGAGGCAGCTACACCCCCAGAGTGCAGTGGACCCACCCAGAGAAACACACTGACAATTGGAACTGATTCACAGAATGGTCACAGTTACAGAGGCAGCTACACCCCAGAGTGCAGTGGACCCACCCAGAGAAACACACTAACAATTGGAACTGATTCACAGAATGGTCACAGTTACAGAAACAGCTACATCCCAGAGTGCAGTGGAACCACACAGAGAAACAGACTGGCAATTGGAACTGAATCATTCAATGGTCACAGTGGAGTGAGGGGATATCACTGAAAAAATCTGAGATCTAGAAATGGGACTGGTGGTGTCTGAGTGGACGGCATCCTTTCTGTTAATGTTGGCTGAACAATGTGATCAGCACAGTTCAGTGTTTGAAAAGAGATCACTCACTCAAAAAAAATATTTTTTTTCACTGAACACAATATCTCAATCAGTTTGTTCATATCTTGAAAAATAAGATAAACGATGTCACAACCTCAATATGCCTGAGGTGGTTCCACAGGGTATCAATTAACAGCTTGGAGAATATATAACCTCAGAGTTTCAGAGAGAGAGATTGCCAATCGCAGGAAAGGGCACATCACTTCAAAGTGAAAATGGTTTATCCAATTAAGACTGCTGAGAAAATATTCTACCCAATCATTGCTATCTTTGGTGTTCCTGGTAAGTGTCTATCACCATTGAAGTTGTGTAAATCTGTGTGTGAGCAGTTCGCTGATTTGAAACTCTGACTGAAAATGTTTAATCCTGATCTCGTGCTGACTGTTGTACAGACACATGGTCAACTATATAATTGTCAAATGTCTTTAAGCATGTCAATGGTTGAATCCCTTCCATCAACTCACAATCAACCTCTGTTTGTTACTCACTGGATCTCTGACCGGTGAAGATATGATATTGAGTGGAATCGTGTGTAATGTTAGATTTGATCTCAGTGAAGGCAATTTCTCTGATGGGAGGTTTAGGAGGAAAAAGAATTATAGCACACTGCGTGTGGGTCACGAACCAGAGTGGAATATCTCACAGCGGGAATAAGGATTACTGGATGTACCTGTCAGTGTAGAATTGTACTGTGTGTGGGTCACTAACCAGAGTGGAATATCTGAAAGCGGGAACAAGGATTACTGGAAATATCTGTCAGTGTAGAATTGTACTGATTGTGGTCACTAACCAGAGTGGAATATCTGACAGCGGGAACAAGGATTACTGGAAATATCTGTCAGTGTAGAATTGTACTGTGTGTGGGTCACTAACCAGAGTGGAATATCTGACAGCGGGAACAAGGATTACTGGAAATATCTGTCAGTTTAGAATTGTACTGAGTGTGGTCACTAACCAGAGTGGAATATCTGACAGCGGGAACAAGGATTACTGGAAGTACCTGTCAGTGTAGAATTGTACTGAGTGTGGGTCACTAACCAGAGTGGATTATCTGACAGCGGGAACAAGGATTACTGGAAGTATCTGTCCGTGTAGAATTGTACTGAGTGTGGGTCTCTCACCAGAGTGGAATATCTGACAGCGGGAACAAGGATTACTTGAAGTATCTGTCAGTGTAGAATTGTACTGCGGTTGGGTCACTAACCAGAGTGGAATATCTGACAGCGGGAACAAGGATTACTGGAAATATCTGTCAGTGTAGAATTGTACTGAGTGTGGGTCACTAACCAGAGTGGAATATCTGACATGGGAACAAGGATTAATGGAAGTATCTGTCCGTGTAGAATTGTACTGAGTGTGGGTCACTAACCAGAGTGGAATATCTGATAGCGGGAACAAGGATTACTGGAAGTATCTGCCGTGTAGAATTGTACTGAGTGTGGGTCTCTCACCAGAGTGGAATATCTGACAGCGGGAACAAGGATTACTGGAAGTATCTGTCAGTGTAGAATTGTACTGCGTTTGGGTCACTAACCAGAGTGGAATATCTGACAGCGGGAACAAGGATTACTGGAAATATCTGTCAGTGTAGAATTGTACGAGTGTGGATCACTAACCAGAGTGGAATATCTGACAGCGGGAACAAGGATTACTGGAAGTATCTGTCAGTGTAGAATTGTACTGCGTTTGGGTCACTTACCAGAGTGGAATATCTGACAGCGGGAACAAGGATTACTGGAAATATCTGTCAGTGTAGAATTGTACTGAGTGTGGGTCACTAACCAGAGTGGAATATCTGACAGCGTGAACAAGGATTACTGGAAGTACCTGTCAGTGTGGAATTGTACTGAGTGTGGGTCTCTCATCAGAGTGGAATATCTGACAGCGGGAACAAGGATTACTGGAAGTATCTGTCACTGTAGAATTGTGGAGTGTGTGTCAGTAACCAGAGTGGAATATCTGACAGCGGGAACATGGATTACTGGAAGTGTCTGTCAGTGTGGAATTGTACTCCGTGTGGGTCACTAACCAGAGTGGAATATCTGACAGCGGGAACAAGGATTACTGGAAGTATCTGTCAGTGTAGAATTGTACTGAGTGTGGGTCACTTACCAGAGTGGAATATCTGACAGCGATGAGGAAGTGTTACTGGAAGTATCTGTCAGTGTTGAATTGTACTGAGTGTGGGTCAGTAAACAGAGTGGAATATCTGACTGCAGGAACAAGGATTACTGGAAGTGTCTGTCAGTGTAGAATTGTACTGAGTGTGGGGTTACTAAGTAGAGTGGAATGTCTGATCAGAATATCTATCAATTACTGGGACTATCTCTCCGTGTGGAATTGTATTGTGTGTGCGTAAGGAACTGAACTGAAATAAGTTGGTTCTATTTTGAAATGATGTGTTTTATTTGGCACGTCGTCGCTCTATTCTATGGAGCTCTCTCTCTCTCTTTCTCTTCCTGTCTTTCTGTGTGTGTCTCTCTCTATGTCTCTGTTTTATATCTGGGTTAGATTGAAAGCAAGAAGGGTTTGGCTGTGTTGTGACCATGGATTTATTGTATGCAGTGAAATGTCTCGATATCTGTTTTCTATTGACCTACTCCAACAGTAACAGTTATCACCGAAACCCTGACAGTTAATAAAACTCAGCAGTCTGGTATTCCTACAGGTTCTGTGATGGTTTTCTCATTTCTGTTCATGCCCAAATGAACTCACTTGTTTGATCAATTTTTATGGGTGTGTTTAAACTGTGTTTCTGCTTCACACGATTTGTGAATCTATTCACCTGAACCCAGAAACCCCTCCAGTCCATTTACACAATTGTTTTCCAAGGAGTGATTGGGGGACTTTTAGTTCTGATCAAAATGCAGCAGCGGACACTGATCTGTCGGGAAATTAAATTCCCATTGAATACCCACTTTGCAAATTCATAATTAATGATGATTGTGTGCCTGTACTTAGTTGTATTCTTCCTCTGTATTGACTATCATTCTCAATGTGATTTTGTCTGTAAATTGTCCAATTTTCATGCTGCTTCCCAATTCCAGACTCTTGCTGGGAATGGCGAAGGAGATTGATCCCTGTTCTGATCCTTGTGGAACACCACTTCCCATCTTCTACCAATCATCCTAAATCCCTTTAACTCCTCCCCTGCTTTTTGTGTGTATCGCCAGCATGTGTCCATTCTGCTGCTGTGCCCCCTACCTCCACTGGCTCTGAGATTACTCATCAGTCTGTTATGTCGGATCTTACTGACGGCCTTTATCATAGATATAATTTACAGTGCAGAAGGAGGCCATTCGGCCCATCGAGACTGCACTGGCTCTTGGAAAGAGCACCCTACCCAAGGTCAACACCTATCCCCATAACCCAGTAACCCCACCCAACACTAAGGGCAATTTACCATGGCCAATCCACCTAACCTGCACATCTTTGGACTGTGGGAGGAAACCGGAGCACCCGGAGGAATCAAAAGCACACACGGGGAGAACATGCAGACTCTGCACAGACAGTTCATAGATAGAATTTACAGTGCAGAAGGAGGCCATTCAGACCATCGAGTCTGCACCGGCTCTTGGAAAGTGCACCCTACCCAAGGTCAACTACTCCGCCCTATCCCCATAACTCAGTAACCCCACCAAACACTAAGGGGAAATTTGGACACAAAGGGCAATTTAGCATGCCAATCCACCTAATCTGCACATTTTTGGACTGTGGGAGGAAACCGGAGCACCCGGAGGAAACCCACGCACACACGGGGAGGACGTTCAGACTCCGCACAGAAAGTGACCCAAACCGGGAGTAGAACCTGGGACCCTGGAGATGTGAAGCAATTATGATATCCACAATGCTACCGTGAATTTCTATCATACTACTCAGATCTATTATTTCTGATATTTATTACAATAATTTGATGAAATGTGTCAGGAATAATGTTGACTTTGGAATATGTGCCGACTATTTAGTAAACTCTGTGTTACTGGATTTCTTTTACTCAGACGTCTAATTCCATTTTTCCAACTGTTGACATTGTGACTGGAGAGTTTATTATATTCTGTTCTAAATTCAAGAACAACAGAGACCGACTTCTGCCTTTCAATTCTTTGGTAATTATTCTGATGATGATCAGTGAATAGATAATATTGTCTCTGCTGTTTCTCACTGTCTATTTGATGAATATTTGTTGTTGAAATCCATCTGCCTCCAGTAATCTCCCTCTACCTGGACCCCACCCTCTGGCTTCCTATCAGCTCTTAATCCTTTCATTGAGATCTGTCAGTGCGATATCGACCGTCTCAATTTCTCTGTGCCTCGCACCAACTGTATTCCCGACTCACTCTAATCTTGCTCCAATCCTCTCTCTAATATCCAATCCTGACCTGGTGATCTGAGCTGCCCACAAGTGTGGTGCCATTATTGTCTGGTGTACTGACTTCTTCCTCCCGGGGGCTGACCATCAACTCTCAGACCCATCTTGCTACCTCCCCCTCCTGCTACCTCCCCCTGGACCAGCAGCACATCACCTAACATCATGATATTGTTTCCAGGACTGACCTCATTGGCTCTGGATATCCTCTGTCCACAGGCTCAGGCATCATAGTCCCACAACCCCACACATCCTGCACCAACCTCCCGCTTCTACCTCCCCAAAATCCACAAACAGGAAAGTCCCTGTACACCAATTATTTCGGCCTGTTCCAGCCCCATCAAGATAATTTCTTCCTATCGTGATTCCATCCGCTTTACCCTGTTCAGTCCCTTCCCAAAGACATTGGTGGCACAGTGACGCAGTGGTTGGCACTGCAGCCTCACAGCATCAGGGTCTCCGGATCAATTCCTACCTTGGGTGACTGTCTGTGTGGAGACTGCACTTTGTCTCCGTGTCTGCGTGGGTTTCCTCCGGGTGCTCCGGTTACCTTCCACAGTCCAATGATGTGCAGGCTGGGTGTGCATGGCCATGCTAAATTGCTCCATAGTGTCCATAAAGAAGTGTAGGTTAGATTAAGGGGTTAATGAGGTAGGTGGGTCTGTGAGCTTGGTTGAGGTACTCTCTCAGAGGATTGGTACAGACATAATGGGCCGAATGACCTCCTTCTGTACTGTGGGGATTCTATGATTCCTGATTCCTCTGGTGTCGTATGTCATAGAAACAATGTCTATTTCCCAGGCCCTAACCGCCTAATCTTCACAATGAATGCCCAATCCCTCTGCACCTCCGTTCCCCAACACGAGGGTTGTGTACAGATCCTCATACCCTATTTCCTGTAAAGACAGCATCTCATTCTCCCACTTTCTCCGCCTCCATAGCCTCTGTTCTGATGATAACGCGTTGGACAATAGCCCGTCTGGCAAGTCTGTCTTTTCCTTAACCGGGGCCGTCCCCACCAGCTTCCCTTTGTGTACAGGGCTCTCAATCGTCTTCAATTCAGTTCTCACACCTCTGTCTTCACACATCCCCCTCCCTCCCGGAAACATGTTAGTGTCTCCCTGTCCTCACTTTCCACACCGACAGCCTCCACATTGAAAGGAAAATCCTCCACCATTTCTGTGAAATCCAGCATGACGTCACCACCAAACACACCTTCACATCTCTCCAACCACCCCCCTCAATGTCTGCATTCCTCAGGTACTGCTCCCTCCTCGACACTCTTACCCACTTCCCCATCACACCCCACACCCCATTCCCTTCCCCCGGGACCTTCCCCTGAAATCACAGACGGTGCAGCAACTGTCCCTTTACCTCCTCCAGGCTCATGGTTCTCAGCAGCAAACTCTCCTTTCTGGTAAAGCAGCGTTTCACTTCTCTTCCTTCAATTTGTTCAGTAAGAAGTCTTACAACACCAGGTTAAAGTCCAACAGGTTTGTTTCAAACACGAGCTTTCGGAGCACGGCTCCTCCTTCACCTGAAGAAGGAGCCGTGCTCCGAAAGCTCGTGTTTGAAACAAACCTGTTGGACTTTAACCTGGTGTTGTAAGACTTCTTACTGTGCTCACCCCAGTCCAACGCCGGCATCTCCACATTCAATTTGTTCAACTGTATTCGCTTCTTCCAATACCGTCTCCTCGACATTGGGGAGATTAAACACAGACTGGGAGTCTGCTTTGTGGGGCACCTTCACTCAGCCCACAGCATGGCCCCAGCCTTCCTGATGCTGCCATTCTAAATCAGCATCTTGCTCGCAGCCCACAGCCTTCCTGATGCAGCCATTGTAACTCAGCACCTTGCTCTCAGGCCCACAGCCCACAGCCATCCTGATGCTGCCATTGTAACTCAGCACCTTGCTCTCAGGCCCACAGCCTACAGCCATCCTGATGCTGCCATTGTAACCCAGCACCTTGCTCTCAGGCCCACAGCCCACAGCCATCCTGATGCTGCCATTGTAACCCAGCACCTTGCTCTCAGGCCCACAGCCTTCCTGATGCAGCCATTGTAACTCAGCACCTTGCTCTCAGGCCCACAGCCCACAGCCATCCTGATGCAGCCATTGTAACTCAGCACCTTGCTCTCAGGCCCACAGCCCACAGCCTTCCTGATGCGGCCATTGTAACTCAGCACCTTGCTCACAGCCCACAGCCCACAGCCTTCCTGATGCTGCCATTGTAACCCAGCACCTTGCTCTCAGGCCCACAGCCCACAGCCATCCTGATGCTGCCATTGTAACCCAGCACCTTGCTCTCAGGCCCACAGCCTTCCTGATGCAGCCATTGTAACCCAGCACCTTGCTCTCAGGCCCACAGCCCACAGCCATCCTGATGCTGCCATTGTAACTCAGCACCTTGCTCTCAGCCCACAGCCATCCTGATGCTGCCATTGTAACTCAGCACCTTGCTCTCAGGCCCACAGCCCACAGCCATCCTGATGCGGCCATTGTAACTCAGCACCTTGCTCTCAGGCCCACAGCACACAGCCACCCTGATGCAGCCATTGTAACTCAGCACCTTGCTCTCAGGCCCACAGCCTTCCTGATGCTGCCATTGTAACTCAGCACCTTGCTCTCAGGCCCACCCACAGCCTTCCTGATGCTGCCATTGTAACCCAGCACCTTGCTCTCAGGACCACAGCCTTCCTGATGCAGCCATTGTAACTCAGCACCTTGCTCTCAGCCCACAGCCTTCCTGATGCAGCCATTGTAACCCAGCACCTTGCTCTCAGGCCCACAGCCCACAGCCTTCCTGATGCTGCCATTGTAACTCAGCACCTTGCTCTCAGGCCCACAGCCCACAGCCTTCCTGATGCGGCCATTGTAACTCAGCACCTTGCTCCCAGGCTCTCAGCACACAGCCTTCCTGATGCAGCCATTGTAACTCAGCACATTGCTCCCAGGCTCTCAGCCATCCTGATGCTGCCATTGTAACTCAGCACCTTGCTCTCAGGCCCACAGCCCACAGCCTTCCTAATGCAGCCATTGTAACTCAGCACCTTGCTCTCAGGCCCACAGCCCACAGCCATCCTGATGCAGCCATTGTAACTCAGCACCTTGCTCTCAGGCCCACAGCTTTCCTGATGCTGCCATTGTAACTCAGCACCTTGCTCTCGGGCCCACAGCCTTCCTGATGCGGCCATTGTAACTCAGCACCTTGCTCTCAGGCCCACAGCCTTCCTGATGCAGCCATTGTAACTCAGCACCTTGCTCTCAGGCCCACAGCCCACAGCCTTCCTGATGCTGCCATTGTAACTCAGCACCTTGCTCTCAGGCCCACAGCCTTCCTGATGCAGCCATTGTAACTCAGCACCTTGCTCTCAGGCCCACAGCCCACAACCTTCCTGATGCGGCCATTGTAACTCAGCACCTTGCTCACAGCCCACAGCCCACAGCCTTCCTGATGCTGCCATTGTAACTCAGCACCTTGCTTTCAGGCCCACAGCCCACAGCCATCCTGATGCAGCCATTGTAACTCAGCACCTTGCTCTCAGGCCCACAGCCTTCCTGATGCAGCCATTGTAACCCAGCACCTTGCTCTCAGGCCCACAGCCCACAGCCTTCCTGATGCTGCCATTGTAACTCAGCACCTTGCTCTCAGGCCCACAGCCCACAGCCTTCCTGATGCTGCCATTGTAACTCAGCACCTTGCTCTCAGGCCCACAGCCTTCCTGATGCAGCCATTGTAACTCAGCACCTTGCTCTCAGGCCCACAGCCCACAGCCTTCCTGATGCTGCCATTGTAACTCAGCACCTTGCTCTCAGGCCCACAGCCCACAGCCATCCTGATGCTGCCATTGTAACTCAGCACCTTGCTCTCAGGCCCACATGTCTGTCCTTGGCCTGCGGCAAGAATGCAGTGAAAACCAACGCAAGCTGGAGGGCAACATCTCATCGTCCAATTAGGATGTTACATCCCGCAGGACATAACTTTAATTTCAACAACTTTATACTGGGAACTTTTTCTTCCATCTTAACGCCCTTGTTTTGGAATTTCCCTACTTGTTTGTCGAATGCAATGAGTCCGAATTTGGAGAGGGTCTATTCCGGCCAAGTGAACCCTGGGGAATATCCAATCCGGAGCGGGAATATTCCTGAGAAAAGATTGGTAGGGATGGTTTTACAAACAGGGAGAGAATGGATTCCTGGGAACAGTGATGTTGGGATGTCCCAGACATGGCAATGGGGATTCCTGGGAGAGGATGCTTTACGAATGAATACACCTGGTAGGGGATCTGCCCTCGGAATGTTCTGGAGACAGGACAGACTCTATTCTGGACAGGCTGGACCTTCACGGTAGCACAGTGGTTGGCATAGTAGCTCTACAGCTCCCGGGTCCCAGGTTCGATTCCGGCTTGGGTTACTGTCTGTGCGGAGTCTGCATGTTCTCCCCGTGTGTGCGTGGGTTTCATCCGGGTGCTCCAGTTTCCTCCCACAGTCCAAAGATGTGCAGATCAGGTGGATTGGCCAAGATAAATTGTTCTTAGTTTCCATATAGATAAGGTTGGCTAATTGGATTATGGGGATTGGGTAGATTTAACTGGTTTTCTCTTTCCAAGGGCCTAATAGCCTCCATCTGCCATGCAGATTCTCTGATTCTATTCCTCCCGTGATTATGAAATGAGACGATCCAGCGTTTGTTTTATTTTTTCCATTGATCGTGGAGGATTCAAATAAACCTGGAGTGGTGTCCAACCCCATCAGAAACCCAGTCCAGGGAACGGTCCAATCCTGGGTGTGGTCCAATAATTGAGCAAGAATGTCAATCTCTGGTGTGTTTGTATCTGGTTTGGAAAACCTGGCCGGCCTGAGTGAATCCTGTAAATCAGACTGAATGAGAAATGTAACCTCTCCCAAAGGTATCTGAATTATAAACATTTTCCTCCCACTGCCATCGAACTGACAGGGCTGCAATTCACACTCCCCACACCCCCCCCCCCCCATTCCCTATCTTTAACACTCGAGTTACATTTGCTACTTCCCTCTCTGCAATGTTAATCTCTGTGCCCACTCCTCTCCCAACACCCCCACTCACCCACTGTCCATTATATTGATGCTGAGATTATGTTCAGACAGGGAGATTGATTATCCAGTAATTTTCCGCATCTCTCCTTTCTCTCTCTGACAGTTAATTTACTGGGAATTGTGATTCTGTGTCGGAGGAAGTGTGGCCTCTCTACCTGCACCACTCGCTACCTGGTGGCCATGGCAATGGCGGATCTGCTGTTTATTATCACTAACCCCATACTGAACAGGATCAATGGTTATTATTTCCCCTGGAATTTCCTGTTCCTCACCCATGTGTGCCGTGTTAACTCTGTCCTGATGGCTGCAGCCAGGGACTGTTCTGTCTGGTTCACCCTCACTTTCTCCTTTGATCGATTTGTGGCCATTCGCTGCCAGAAACTGAAAACTAAATATTGCACCGGGAAAACTGCGGCTGTGGTTCTGTCAACAACCGGCCTCCTGCTCTGTGTGAAAAACATCCCTGTGTACTTTATATATGAACCTGCGAGGATAATCGACAATGTCCAGTGGTTCTGTCAGACAAAGAGCAGCTATTGGACTGACCCGGGATGGGTTGGATATTCCTGGTTTGATCAGGTTTTAACCCCATTGATCCCGTTCTTCTCAATCCTGTTGATCAACGCTCTGACAGTCAGACACATTTTACTCACCAGTCGGGTCCGGAAGACACTGAGGGCTCAGAGTCAGGGAGACAATCGCACAGACCCAGAGATGGAGAGCAGAAGGAAGTCAATGATTTTACTCTTCAGCATCTCGGGAGCTTTCATTCTCCTCTGGACTGTGAACGTTATTAAATATTTGTATATCAATGTGAGAGGATTATATTACCTCACCATTCCTCAATTTACTTTCCAACAAGTCGGATTGATGCTGCGGGATTTAAATTGCTGCACAAACACATTTATTTATGTGGTGACTCAGTCCAGATTCAGGGAGCAGATCAAGATCGCGGTGAAATATCCGGTTACATCAATTATTAAATTAATGAGTAAATCAAACTGACTGACAGCCTCTCAGCCAATCAGCTGCTCCCGCCGCTGACTGACAGCCACTCAGCCAATCAGCAGCTCCAGCCGAGCACTGAAAGCCTCTCAGTCAATCAGCTCTGGGGGGCACTGTCAGTGCTGTCTGTGTGGGGGAGCACTGGCAGTGCTGGCTGTGGGGGGAGCACTGGCAGTGCGGGCTGTGGGGCGCGCACTGGCAGTGCTGGCTGTGGGGGGGGAGCATTTGCAGTGCAGGCTCTGTGTGGGTAGCACTGGCAGTGCTGGCTGTCGGGGGGGGGGGGGGGTGAGCACTGGCAGTGCTGGCTATTTATAAATGACCTGGAGGAGGGCGTAGAAGGATGGGTGAGTAAATTTGCAGATGACACTAAAGTCGGTGGATGTGTGGACAGTTCAGAAGGATGTTACAAGTTGCAGAGGGACATAGATAAACTGCAGAGCAGGGCTGACAGTTGGCAAATTGAGTTTAATGCAGAAAGGTGTGAGGTGATTCATTTTGGAAGGAATAACAGAAAGGCAGAGTACTGGACTAATGGTAAGATTCTTGGTAGTGTGGATGAGCAGAGAGATCTCGGTGTCCATGTCCATAGATCCCTGAAAGTTGCCACCCAGGTTGAGAGGCTTGTTAAGAAGGCGTACGGTGTGTTAGATTTTATTGGTCGAGGAATGAGCTCATGTTGCAATTGTACAAAACTCTGGTGCGGCCGCATTTGGAGTATTGTGTGCAGTTCTGGTCGCCACATTATAGGAAGGATGTGGAAGCATTGGAAGGGGTACAGAGGAGATTTACAAGGATGTTGCCTGGTATGGAGGGAAGATCTTATGAGGGAAGGCTGAGGGACTTGAGGCTGTTTTCGGTAGAGAGAACAAGGTTAAGAGGTGACTTAATTGAGGCATACAAGATGATCAGAGGCTTAGACAGGGTGGACATTGAGAGCCTTTTTCCTCGGATGGTGATGTCCAGCACGAGGGGACATAGTTTTAAATTGAGGGGAGATAGATATTGGACAGATGACAGAGGTAGGTTCTTTACTCAGAGAGTAGTAAGGGTGTGGAATGCCCTGCCTGCAACAGTAGTGGACTCACCAACATGAAACGCATTCAAATGGGCATTAGATAGGCATATGGACGATTAGGGAAAAGTGTAGATGGGCTTTAGAGGGGTTTCACAGGACGGCGCAACATCGAGGGCCGAAGGGCCTGTACTGCGCTGTAATGTTCTATGTTCTATGTACACCCAGAGAAACACACTGATGTTTTGAACTGAATCCCTGAATGGTCACAGTTACAGAGGCAGCTACACCCCAGAGTGCAGTGGACCCACCCAGAGAAACTCACTGACAATTGGAAGTGAATCACTGAATGGTCACAGTACCAGAGGCAGCTACACCCCAGAGTGCAGTGGATGCACCCAGAGAAACACACGAACAACTGGATATGAAACACTGAATGGTCACAGTCAAGTGACAGATATCGTTTAAACAATGTGAGATCTCGAAGTGGGTCTGATGCTTTTTTTTGTGTAGACCATCATTTCTGTTGTTATTAGTTTGACAATATGATCAACATAGTCCAGTGTTTCGAAATATGTCACTCTCAAAAAACTGATATTCTATTTTTTTGTACCCAATTTCGTAATTTTTTTTCATCGTTAAAAAATCTGTTCAGACATGTTGCAACCTCAATACCCCTGAGGTGGTTCCTTGAGGTGTAAATTGCAGTCTTGCGGAATATATAACTTCAGTGTTTAAGTAGAGCTTGCTAGCAGTAGGAGGATCCTATCCACTTCAGACGGAACGTGGGTTTTTCAATTCCAATCTTTGAGAGAATATTCTACCCAGTCGTTGCTTTTGTTCATGTTCCTGGGAAGTACCTATCACCATTGAAGGTATGTAAATCTGTGTGTTGGTGGATCTCTTATTTCAAACTGTTACTAAAAATGTTCACCCTCATCTCGTGCTCACTGTTACACTGTCACCTGGTCAACTATATCATTCACCTTAATCAAATATCTTCAAACATGTCTGTGGTTTGAATCCGCTTTGTCATCTGACAACAAACATCTCTTTGTAATTCCTGGCATTTATTTTGGAATTTGGAATACTGCGTGCAGTTCTGGTCGCCACATTACCAGAAGGATGTGGATGCTTTGGAGAGGGTGCAGAGGAGGTTCACCAGGATGTTGCCTGGTATGGAGGGTGCTAGCTATGAAGAAAGGTTGAGTAGATTAGGATTTTCGTTGGAAAGACGGAGGTTGAGTGGAGACCTGATTGAGGTCTACAAAATTATGATGGATATCAGGGTGGATAGCAAGAAGCTTTTCCCAACAGTTGGGGTGTCAGTTACAAGGGGTCACGATTTCAAGGTGAGAGAGGGAAAGTTAAAGGGAGATATGCGGGAAAGTTTTTTACGCTGAGGGTGGTGGGTGCATGGAACGCTTTGCCAGTGGAGGTGGTAGAGGCGGGTACGATAGCATCATTTAATATGCATCTGGACAGATATATGAACGGGCGGGGAAGAGGGAAGTAGCTCCTTGGAAAATAGGCGACAGGTTTAGATAAAGGATCTGGATCGGCGCAGGCTGTGAGGGCCGAAGTGCCTTTTCCTGTGCTGT
The DNA here is from genome assembly GCF_902713615.1 of Scyliorhinus canicula. Lineage (NCBI taxonomy): Eukaryota > Metazoa > Chordata > Chondrichthyes > Carcharhiniformes > Scyliorhinidae > Scyliorhinus > Scyliorhinus canicula. Next base: position 749,090 of record NW_024055727.1, read on the forward strand.
AATTTTCTTTGTTCTTTGTTCTTAATGAAGTTATATTGAGTTAAATTTTGAAGAATGTTAGATTGGATCTCAATTAAGGCAGCCACTCTGAAGCAAGGTAGTGGAAGTAAGAATGAAATTACACTGAGTGTGGGTCTCTCTCGGGAGGAATATCTGACAGCGGGAACAAGGATTACTGGAAGTATCTGTCAGTGTAGAATTGTACTGAGCTTGGGTCACTAACCAGAGTGGGATATTGGACAGCGGGAACAAGGATTACTGGAAATATCTGTCAGTGTAGAATTGTACTGAGTGTGGGTCACTGGCCAGAGTGGAATATCTGACAGCGGGAACAAGGATTACTGGAACTATCTGTCAGTGTAGAATTGTACTGAGTGTGGGTCACTAACCAGAGTGGAATGTCTGACAGCGGGAACAAGGATTACTGGAACTATCTGTCAGTGTAGAATTGTACTGAGTGTTGGTCAGTAACCAGAGTGGGATATCTGACAGCGGTGAACACATATAATAACAATGAAAAGTACAGCACAGGAACAGGCCCTTCGGCCCTCCCTGCCAGTGCCGACCATGATGCCCGTCTAAACTCAAATCTTCTGCACTTCCTGGGTCCGTATCCCTCTATTCCCATCCTATTCATGTATTTGTCAAAATGCCCCTTAAATGTCACTATCGTCCCTGCTTCCACCACCTCCTCCGGCAGCGAGTTCCAGGCACCCACTATCCACTGTGTAAAAAACTTGCCTCGTACATCCCCTCGAAACCTTGCCACTCGCACCTTAAACCTATACCCCCTAGTAATTGACCCCTCTACCCTGGGGAGAAGCCTCTGACTATCCACTCTGTGTATGCCCCTCATAATCACAACTCGTAGACCACGCCCACAACTCGTAGACCACGCCCACAACCCCTAGACCAAGCCCACAGCTCCAACACCACGCCCACAACACCTAGACCACTCACACAACTCGTAGACCACGCCCACAACTCCTAGACCACGCCCACTCATCCTAGTCCACGCCAACAACCCCACAGACCACGCCCACTCACTCACTCTCTGCAATTTGAATTTAAGTGTTGTAGTCACTGTTGCTGTGCGGGAAAAGGCCACAGGCCAGTGAGTGAACAGCAAGATCCCACAGCAGCAGCAATCCGGACCTAACCAGATGGGACGTTGTCCCTCCTCTCCGCCACCCCTCACTACAGCTGGGAGCTCCATTCCTCACTGTACCTAACACCCCCCCCCCCACCCACCCTCACCACCGTGTTATGCGTGGATTGGAACATCCCTGGAGAAGTCCCTTCACTTTCTGCAGTTAAACTGCCTCTTCAAACTAAGAGAGACCTTTCTAAACCAAAGTCCATTGGCGCACAGAGCGATCCCAGAAGGTGCAGTCAGCAGTGTTGAGTATCATTTACATTTGCTATGGTCTGTTTAGCTCACTGGGCTAATCGCTGGCTTTGAAGGCAGACCAAGGCAAACTAACAGCCCGGATCAATTCCCATAACAGCCTCCCTGATCAGGTGCCAGAATGTGGCAACTTGGGACTTTTCACAGTAACTTCATTTGAAGCTTACTCGTGACAATAAGCCATTTTCGTTGCAGACAGCGTTACACTCACTCACCCAACTAACTAACTAACTAACTCACTCACTCACTCACTCACTCACTCTGGACCTAACCAGATGGGTTTCCTAGGACACGCCCACAACTCCTAGACCACGCCCCATCTGCTGAAACCACGCCCCATCTGCTGAGACCACTCCCACAACTCCTAGACCACGCCCCATCTGCTGAAACCACGCCCCATCTGCTGAGACCACGCCCACAACTCCTAGACGACGCCCACAAAACATGGGCCATGCCCACAACCCCTAGACCCCTCCCACAAACAATAGACCACACCCACAACTCCAAGACCACGCCCACAACTCCTATACCACGCCTTTGACTCGTAGACTGAGCCCAGAACTCCTAGACCACGCCCACTCAACCTGGACAATGCCCACAACACATAGACCACGCCCTCAACTCCTAGTCAACGCCCACTCCTTAGACCACGCCCACAACCTATAGACCACGCCCACAAGCCCGAGACCATGCCCCCAATTCCAAGACCACGACCATCTGCTGAAACCACGCCCACAACACCTAGACCACGCCCACATCAACTAGACCACGCCCACAACTCTTAAACCACGCACACAACCCGTAGACGACGCCCACAACTCCTAGACCACCTCCACAACGCCTGGACCACGCCCACAACCCCAAGACAGTGCCCACAAAACCTAGACCACGGCCACAACTCCTAGACCACGCCCACAACTCCTAGACCACGCCCACAACTCCTAGACCACACCCACAACTCTTTGGCCGCGCCCACAACTCCTGGACCACGCCCAAAACGCATAGACCACGCCCTCAACTCCTTCGAAACGTCCACTCCTCTTAGACCATGGCCCCAGGTGAGACAACGCCCACAACTCCTAGACAACGCCCACATCCCCTAGACCACGCCCGCAATCCCTAGACCATGCCCACAACCTGTAGACCACTCCCACAACACCTAGACCACGCCCACATCCCTCAGTCCACGCTCACAACCCCAAGACCACGCCCACATCCCCTGGACCACGCCCACGACTCGTTGACTACGCCCACAACTCCTAGACAAACTAACAGCCCGGATCAATTCCCATAACAGCCTCCCTGAACAGGTGCCAGAATGTGGCAACTAGGGACTATTCACAGTAACTTCATTTGAAGCTTACTCGTGACAATAAGGGATTTTCGTTGCAGACAGCGTTACACTCACTCACCCAACTAACTAACTAACTCACTCACTCACTCACTCACTCACTCACTCACTCACTCACTCACTCACTCACTCACTCACTCACTCACTCACCCAACTAACTAACTAACTCACTAACTCACTCACTCACTCACTCTGGACCTAACCAGATGGGTTTCCTAGGACACGCCCACAACTCCTAGACCACGCCCCATCTGCTGAAACCACGCCCCATCTGCTGAGACCACGCCCACAACTCCTAGACGACGCCTACAAACCATGGGCCATGCCCACAAATGCGAGACCCCGCCCACAACCCATATACCACGCCCACAACTCCTAGACCACGCCCACAACTCATGGACCACTCCCACAACCCTTGGACAACGCCCACAACCCCGAGACCCCGCCCACAACCCATAGGCCACGCCCACAACTCCTACATCACGCCCACAACCCCTGGACCACGCCCACAATCTCAAGACAGCGCCCACAACACCTAGACCACGCCCACAACACCTAGAGAACGCCCACAACCCCTAGACCACGCCCACAACCCATAGTCCACGCCCACAACCCCTGGACCACACCCACAACCCATAGACCACCCCACAACCCCTGGACCACTCCCACAGCTCCTAGACCACGCCCACAACCACTGGACCACGCCTGGATTGGCGGAGCAGGCTCGAGGGGCCAGATGGCCTACTCCTGCTCCTAGTTCTTATGTTCTTATGTTAATATATTTTCTCATCCCCATTCTCCTGCCTTCTCCCCATAATCCCTGATCCCCTTATTAATCAAGAACCTATATATCTCTGTCTTAAAGACACTCTGTGAATTGGCCTCCACAATTAATAATTACTCTTGCTTTTCTGATTGGACCTTTGCTGTTCGTAGGACATATAAAGGATTTGGAGGAAAATGTAACTGATTAGTAAGTTTGTGGACGACACAAAGATTGGTGGAATTGCGAATAGCGATGCGGACTGTCAGAGGATACAGCAGGACTTAGATCATTTGGAGACTTGGGCAGAGAGATGGCAGATGGCGTTTAATCCGGACAAATGTGAGGTAATGCATTTTGGAAGGTCTAATGCAGAGCCCTCAAGAGTATTGAAAGTCAGAGATCCAGGTGTACAGGTCCACAGGTCACTCAAAGGGGCAACACAGGTGGAGAAGGTAGGCAAGAAGGCATACGGCATGCTTGCCTTCATTGGCCGGGGCTTTGAGTATAATAATTGGCAAGTCATTTTACAGCTGTATAGAATCATAATTAGGCCATTTTTGGAGTATAGTGTTCAATTCTGGGCGCCACACTAGGAGGTGGTGGAAGCAGGGATGATAGTGACATTTAAGTGGCGTCTTGACAAATACATGAATAGGATGGGAATAGAGGGATACGAACCCAGGAAGTGCAGAAGATTTGAGTTTAGACGGGCAGCATGGTCGGCGCAGTCTGGGAGGGCCGAAGGGCCTGTTCCTGTGCTGTACTTTTCTTTGTCATTATACTTGTTCACCGCTGTCAGATATTCCACTCTGGTTAGTGACCCCACACTCAGTACAATTCTAATCTGACAAATACTTCCAGTAATCCTTGTTCCCGCTGTCAGATATTCCACTCTGGTTAGTGACCCACACTCAGTACAATTCTACACGGACAGATACTTCCAATAATCCTTGTTCCCGCTGTCAGAAATTCCACTCTGGTTACTGACCAACACTCAGTACATAGAACAGTACAGCACAGAACAGGCCCTTCGGCCCTCAATGTTGTGCCGAGCCATGATCACCCTACTCAAACCCACGTATCCACCCTATACCCGTAACCCAACAACCCCCCCCCCTTAACCTTACTTTTTTATTAGGACACTTCGGGCAATTTAGCATGGCCAATCCACCTAACCCGCACATCTTTGGACTGTGGGAGGAAACCGGAGTGCCCGGAGGAAACCCACGCACACAGTGGGAGGACGTGCAGCCTCCACACAGACAGTGACCCAGCCGGGAATCGAACCTGGGACCCTGGAGCTGTAAAGCATTTATGCTAACCACCATGCTACCCTGCTGCCCCAATTCTAATCTGACAAATACTTCCAATAATCCTTGTTCCCGCTGCCAGATATTCCACTCTGGTTAGTGACCCACACTCAGTACAATTCTACACTGACAGATATTTCCAGTAATCCTTATTCCCGCTGTCAGATATTCCACTCTGGTTAGTGACCCACACTCAGTACAATTCTACACTGACAGGTACTTCCAGTAATCCTTGTTCCCGCTGTCAGATATTCCACTCTGGTTAGTGACCACACTCAGTACAATTATACACTGACAGACACTTCCAGTAATCCTTGTTCCCGCTGTCAGATATTCCACTGTGGTTACTGACCCACACTCAGTACAATTCTACACTGACAGATACTTCCAATAATCCTTGTTCCCGCTGTCAGATATGCCACTCTGGTTAGTGACCCACACTCAGTACAATTCTACACGGACAGATACTTCCAATAATCCTTGTTCCCGCTGTCAGAAATTTCACTCTGGTTACTGACCAACACTCAGTACAATTCTAATCTGACAAATACTTCCAATAATCCTTGTTCCCGCTGCCAGATATTCCACTCTGGTTAGTGACCCACACTCTGTACAATTCTACACTGACAGATATTTCCAGTAATCCTTGTTCCCGCTATCAGATATTCCACTCTGGTTAGTGACCCACACTCAGTACAATTCTACACTGACAGATACCTCCAGTAATCCTTGTTCCCGCTGTCAGATATTCCACTCTGGTTACTGACCCACACTCAGTACAATTCTACACTGACAGATACTTCCAGTAATCCTTGTTCCCGCTGTCAGATATTCCACTCTGATTAGTGACCCACACGCCGTGTGCTTTAATTCTTTTTCCTCCTAAACCTCCCATCAGAGAAATTGCCTTCACTGAGATCCAATCTAACATTACACAAGGTACCACTCAATATCATATTTTCATCGGTCAGAGATCCAGTGAGTAACAAATAGAGGTTTATTGTGAGTTGATGGAAGGGATTCAACTATTGACATGCTTAAAGACATTTGACAATTATATAGATGACCATGTGTCTGTACAACAGTCAGCACGAGATCAGGATTAAACATTTTCAGTCAGAGTTTCAAATCAGCGAATCGCTCACACACAGATTTACACAACTTCAATGGTGATAGACACTTACCAGGAACACCAACGGTAGCAATGATTGGGTAGAATATTTTCTCAGCAGTCTCAATTGGATACAGCATTTTCACTGTGAAGTGATGTGTCCTTACTGCGATTGGCAATCTCTCTCTCTGAAACTCTGAGGTTATATATTCTCCAAGCTGTTAATTGTTACCCTGTGGAACCACCTCAGGCACATTGAGGTTGTGACATTGTTTAACTTATTTTTCAAGATGTGAACAAACTGATTGAGATATTGTGTTCAGTGAAAACAAATATTTTTTTAGAGTGAGTGACCATTTCCCAAACACTGGACTGTGTTGATCACATTGTTCAGCTAACATTAACAGAAAGGATGCTGTCCACTCAGAAACCATTAGTCCCATCTCTAGATCTCAGATTGTTTCAGTGATATCCCCTCACTCCACTGTGACCATTGAGTGATTAAGTTCCAATTGTCAGTGTGTTTCTCTGGGTGGGTCCACTGCACTCTGGGGTGTAGCTGTCTCTGTAACCGTGACCATTCAGTGATTCAGTTCCAATTGTCAGTGTGTTTCTCTGGGTGGGTCCACTGCAATTTGGGATGTAGCTGTCTCTGTAACTGTGACCATTCAGTGATTCAGTTCCAATTGTCAGTGTGTTTCTCTGGGTGGTCCTCTGCACTCTGTGGTGCAGCTGCCTCTGTAACTGTGACCGTTCAGATTTGCAATATAAGTGATTGCATTTTTAAAAGTCTCAAAAATCTGGAACAAGTTAAAATCCAAAGCAAATTTTCCATAACTGAATCTGATTCAACTCCACAAACGAAGGAAACATTTTGAACACCTCAGAAGTCTGAGGGACTGCTGCTGATGCAAACACATCACTTCAGTACATCAGGAAATCATAATGAGCTGTGAAAATAATGCACTGTCTCTAACTTATACTGATCCTCCCCGTTATAGACAATCTTATAATGGAAGGCAGGCGGTTTGAGATCGACAGTAAGTGAACGCTGGTCTGTGACATGTGCTGATGGAAGATAGGGTGATAAGTCTGAAAATGTGCCGCACGGAGACCTCGTTAATCGGCCGCACGTATAGTCGGTCGAGCATAGCCAGGGTCTCAGTATATGAGGTGGTACAATTGAGTTGCGTAGAGATATCATGGCTCACCCGTGCGTGCAGTCTGCCGATTTTCTGCTCCTCTGTAGTCTGGGATGTGCTTGATTCAAACCAGGTAGGCCTTGATACATCGAATCCAGGGTATGAAGATTTCCTTCATCTCTGCAGCCTGTTCTGGTTGGTCGGGTTCGAGGGCTGATTCCATAATAGTTTTCTTCAAGTTTTTTTAAGACTATTAAATTGATGTGACCATCATTTCACTAGAGACACGATTGGAAGTAATCTGTGGTTTTAATAGTCTTACAACTGAGCCTGCCTGTGACCAGAGGAACTGAGGGCAGGCTCACGGCTGGAGCACTTTATACTTCCTGTAGTGGGAGGGGCCATGGGCGGAGCCAAGGGTGGAGCCCAGTACCAGCTCGTCATCTCCCCCTGTGGGCAGAGCCGCGCAACGGCTCACAGACAGAGCCCACAAAAATATAATACATTGCAATGCAATACAGTGTGAATTCACCACAAGGAGTGAAAGAGAATGAGGTGTTCAAGAGGGTGATGATGTGGAGATGCCGATGTTGGACTGGGGTGAACACACTAAGACGTTTTACAACACCAGGTTAAAGTCCAACAGGTTTGTTTAAAACACGAGCTTTCGGAGCGCTGCTCCTTCCTCAGGTTCCTCTAACCTGGTGTTGGAAGAGGGTGATGGAGTTGATTGAGACTAAATGAAGGGGACAGAGTGGAGAGAAAGCGGGCGTGGAAGGGGAAGATGGTGTGAGGTGTGTAAAATGCTCTCATAACTTTCGAGACATGACGGGCGAAATTCTCCCCCCCCCACGACGGGTGGGAGAATAGCGGGAGGGCCTTCCCGACTTTTTTGACGCCCTCCCGCTATTCTCCCCCCCCCCCCCGCCGAAATCCCGACACGAATCGCTGCCGCCGTTTTTTTACGGCCGGCAGCGATTCACAGCTGTTAGAAGGGCCGAAGTCCCAGCCCTTTACGACTTTTTTACGAACGGCAAACACACCTGGTCCTGCCGTTCGTAAAAACGTCGTGACCACCTGGAAAAAAATAACCATGGCACCGATTGGCACGGCAGTACCACGGCCGTGCCAAGGGTGCCATGGGCCCGCGATCGGTGCCCACCGATCGCGGGCAGCGGGCCCGATGCCCGCGCACTATTTGTCCTTCCGCCGCCCCGCAGTATCAATACGCGGGGCGGCTGAGGGGCAACCCGGACCGCGCATGCGCGGGTTTCGCGCAAAAACGCGATGACGTCACCCGCGCATGCGCGGGTGGAGTCTTCCCACCTGCGCATGCGCGGCTGACGTCATATGACGCGTCAGCCGGCGCTAAGTCCGACAAGCGGGCTTAACGATTTTCGTTAAGCCCGACTTGTCGGAGCCTCCGACGTCGGGCTGCTAGCCCCGACGGGGGACCAGAATCGGTCCCCCGTCGGGAAGGGGCGCGATGCCGTAAAACCCGCCCTGGTTTTACGGCAGTTTGACGATTTCTCCAGTTTTGGGAGAATTTCGCCCGACAACTCCGCCATAAATACCTCGAGTGTGGGGGTTAAGGTAGAGAGAGATGTGAGCAGCCTTGGGGAGAGGGAGTTGCAATGCCAGATTTCATGATACGGGGTGGGGTGAGTGAGAGTGTGAGAGATGGAGAGTGATGAATAGTGAGTGTTAAGGGATTGCATGCGAGAGACTGAGCGTGTGCAAGGGGGCGAGTGTTTAGAAGTTGGGATTGAGTGTGTGAGTGAGTGTGCAAGAGAGATTGTGTGTCTGATGGTGTGAGAGAGGGAGGAGGTATGAGAGAGGGATAACTACAGCGAGTATCTGTATGTGTGCATGTGATGGAGGGAGAGCGGGTGTGTGAGGATGTGCGTGTGGGAGGGAGTGAGTGTGAGTGGGAGGGAGTATGTGGGTCTGTGGAATGGAGTATGTGTGTGGGAGGGAGAGAGTGTCTGTGGGAGGGAGTATGTGGGTCTGTGGAGTGGAGTATGTGTGTGGGAGGGAGTGTGTGGGTGATGTGTGTGGGAGGGAGAGTGTATGTGTGTGGGAGTGTGTGTGTGGGGTAGGATTGTGTGTATGGAGAGGGAGGTGTGTGGGTGTGTGGGAGAGTGTGAGTGGGAGGGAGAGTGTATGTGTGTGGGAGTGTGTGTGTGGGGAAGGATTGTGTGTGTGGAGAGGGAGGTGTGTGGGAGTGTGTGGGAGACTGTGAGTGGGAGGGAGAGTGTATATGTGGGAGGGAGTATGTGGGAGAGTGTGTGTGGGAGGGAGAGTGTGTGTGGGAGGGAGTATGTGGGTCTGTGGAATGGAGCATGTGTGTGGGAGGGAGAGAGTGTGTGTGGGAGGGAGTATGTGGGTCTGTGGAATGGAGTATGTGTGTGGGAGGGAGAGAGTGTGTGTGGGAGGGAGTATGTGGGTCTGTGGAATGGAGTATGTGTGTGGGAGGGAGTGTGTGGGAGGTGTGTGTGGGAGGGAGAGAGTGTATGTGTGTGGGAGATAGTGTGTGTGTGGGGAAGGATTGTGTGTATGGAGAGGGAGGTGTGTAGGAGAGTGTGGGAGAGTTTGTGTGGGAGGGAGAGTGTGTGTGTGGGAGGGAGTATGTGGGTCTGTGGAATGGAGTATGTGTGTGGGAGATGTGTGTGGGAGGGAGAGTGTATGTGTGTGGGAGGGAGTGTGTGGGAGATGTGTGTGGGAGGGAGAGAGTGTATGGGTGTGGGAGTGTATGTGTGTGGAAGGATTGTGTGTGTGGAGAGGGAGGTGTGTGGGAGTGTGTGGGAGAGTGTGAGTGGGAGGGAGAGTGTATGTGTGGGAGGGAGTATGTGGGTCTGTGGAATGGAGTATGTGTGTGGGAGGGAGTGTGTGGGAGATGTGTGTGGGAGGGAGAGAGTGTATGTGTGTGGTAGATAGTGTGTGAGTGAGGGGAAGGATTGTGTGTGTGGAGAGGGAGGTGTGTGGGAGTGTGTGTGGGGGGGAGGATTGTGTGTGTGGAGAGGGAGGTGTGTGGGAATGTGTGTGGGAGGGAGAGTGTATGTGTGTGGGAGGGAGTGTGTGGGAGATGTGTGTGGGAGGGAGAGAATGTATGTGTGTGGGAGTGTATGTGTGTGGAAGGATTGTGTGTGTGGAGAGGGAGGTGTGTGGGAGTGTGGGGGAGTGTGAGTGGGAGGGATAGTGTATGTGTGGGAGGGAGCATGTGGGAGAGAGTGTGTGTGTGGGGAGGAGGATTGTGTGTGTTGAGAGGGAGGTGTGTGAGAGTGTGTGTGGGAGAGTTTGTGTGGGAGGGAGTGTGTGTGTGGGAGGGTGTGTGTGTGGAGAAGGAGGTGTGTGGGAATGTGTGTGGGGGAGGATTGTGTGTGTGGAGAGGGAGGTGTGTGGGAGTGTGGGGGAGTGTGAGTGGGAGGGATAGTGTATGTGTGGGAGGGAGCATGTGGGAGAGAGTGTGTGTGTGGGGAGGAGGATTGTGTGTGTTGAGAGGGAGGTGTGTGAGAGTGTGTGTGGGAGAGTTTGTGTGGGAGGGAGTGTGTGTGTGGGAGGGTGTGTGTGTGGAGAAGGAGGTGTGTGGGAATGTGTGTGGGGGAGGATTGTGTGTGTGGAGAGGGAGGCGTGTGGAAGTGTGTGTGGGAGAGTGGGGTTGTGGGAGGGAGAGTGGGTGTGTGGGAGGGTGTGTGTGTGGAGAGGGAGGTGTGTGGGAGTGTGTGTGGGAGGGTGTGTGTGGGAGGGTGTGTGTGTGGAGAGGGAGGTGTGTGGGAGTGTGTGTGGGAGGGTGTGTGTGTGGAGAGGGAGGTGTGTGGGAGTGTGTGTGGGAGGGTGTGTGTGGGAGGGAGAGTGTGTGTGTGGGAGGGTGTGTGTGTGGAGAGGGAGGTGTGTGGGAGTGTGTGTGGGAGTGTGTGTGTGTGTGGGAGGGAGAGTGTGTGTGTGGGAGGGTGTGTGTGGGAGGGGGAGAGGGAGTGTGTGGGGGGGGTGGATTGTGTGTGGAGAGGGAAGTGTGTGGGAGTGTGTGGGGGGTGGATTTTGTGTGTGGAGGGAGGTGTGTGGGAGTGTGTGTGTCCCATGATTCTACCCTCGATCTTCTCCCAGTTTTATTCCACTCCCATTTTATTCACACAATTTAATCCGTCCATTTTCACCCCATTTTAATCCCCCCAATTCACCCCACAAAAAATCTGTTCCGCTTCCAATTCCCCCCACCCAATTAAGCTCCCCACTGTCCACATATTTGCCCGCATTTTGTCCCCAGAGTTAATGCACCCTCCCATTTTATGACCTCCGCAAAATTATCCCCCCCCCCCATTTCATGCCAGCCCATTTTAGGCCACCTCACAATATATTCCCCCTTCATTATTTTTTTTAAACTATTTTTATTCTCCTACTTTTTCACATTTTCTCCCCAAATTTGCACCCAACAACAATAAACAATAATTAGTTATGAATGTAATGTCAATCCCCATATCACTAACAACGGTCACAAACTCCCACCAAACCCCCAAACATTTGAGGGCAGCACGGTAGCATGGTGGTTAGCATCAATGCTTCACAGCTCCAGGGTCCCAGGTTCGATTCCCGGCTGGGTCACTGTCTGTGTGGAGTCTTCACGTCCTCCCCGTGTGTGCGTGGGTTTCCTCCGGGTGCTCCGGTTTCCTCCCACAGTCCAAAGATGTGCGGGTTAGGTGGATTGGCCAGGCTAAATTGCCCTTAGTGTCCTAAAAAATAATGTTAATGGGGGTTGTTGGGTTGCTGGTGTAGGGTGGATTGCTCGGCACAACATTGAGGGCCGAAGGGCCTGTTCTGTGCTGTACTGTTCTAATTCTAATTCTAATTAGCGTGCATGTCAACGGAAACAAATGACAAAGAGAAATCAGGAATCACCCACAGTCACCATTAACACACACAGCCCCCCTCCCTCCAACCCACCCCATCCCAACCCTCCCACCCACCCCCCCCCCCCAAACTAACGTTCGATGTTATCCAGCCATTGAAAGTGCATAATCAATAAGACCCATGAATTGTGGAACCCTTCCATCCTTCCCCTCAGTTCAAACTTACCCTTCTCAAGAGTCAAGAATTCCAGTAGGTCACCCCGTCAAGCCAGGGCACAGGGTGGAGAGGTTGGTCTCCATCCCAACAGGATCTGCCTTCGGGCGATCAACGAGGCGAAGGCGTCAACATCTGCCTCCGCACCCGTTTCCAATCCCGGCTGGTCCGACACCCCGAATAGGGCCTCCCGGGAGCCCGGGTCCAGTTTCACGTGCACCACTTTAGAAATTACCCTAAAAACCTCCTTCCAATAATCCTCCAGCTTTGGACAGGACCAAAACATATGAACGTGATTATCCCCCCGCAACATTCAAACACATCTTCTAACTCTCAAAGAATCGGCCCAATCTCGACCCCGTGAGGTGTGCTCTGTACACCACCTTCAGCTGTATCAGCCCCAACCTCGTGCACGAGGTGGAGGCTTTCACTCCACGGAGCACCTCACACCAGAACCCCTCCTCCATTTCGTCTCCCAGCTCTTCCTCCCACTTTGCTTTGATCCCTTCCAGTGGTGCCTGCTCCTCTTCCAAAATAGCTCAGTAGACTGCTGACTCTACTCCCTCCTCCAGTCCCCCTCCAGCAATGTGGAGGCCAGCTCTTCCGGGAAGTTCTGTATCTCCTTCCTGGCAAAATCTCCAACCTGCATGTATCTAAACATGTCCCCCTGCTCCAGCGCATACTTCGCTTCCAGCTCCTTCAATACTGCAAACCGAGAAACAAATCGTTTAGAGTCTTAATCCCCTCTCCTCCGACCTCCGAAAATTTCCATCCCACATCCCTGGCTCAAATCTGTGGTTCCCCCGAATCGACATTTCCCTTGACCCTGGCCCAAACCGAAGTGTTGGCAAAACAGTCTCCAAATTCTCAATGAAGCGATTACTTCCGGATTCCCTGAGTATTTCTCCGGGGCCATCGGGAGCGGCGCTGTTGCTAGCGCCTTCAATCCCGACTCCCTTCACAAACTCTCCTCCATGCTGACCCACTGGGAATCAATCCCTCAGACGCAGCTCCCCACCTTCCCCACATGATAGCAAAACGTTTCAAATATATTGATCTGATTTCATTCATTTTGCTCTGAGATGTTTATTTGTATATTTATTGTTCCCGTAAACATTTTCCGCTTCAAATATGTTATTCGGTTATAATGATCCTGTCTTGAAGTTTCCCAAAGAGCACACACACACACACACGTTCATGTACATGAACAGACACTTTCACACACACCCAGCCATCGAAGCCCGTCCACATGCGCTAATGGAATAGCTGGTGACATAGTAATGGAATTCAAGGAACTAAATGCCTTGTTTTGTGCAACAGCGAACATAACGATGTTCAAAAATCTCAAATTCGTGGAACATATTAAGTGGGCTGTTTTCACACGGCTGCACCCTCATTGTCCTCCATGACACCAGAAACTGCATCAGCATCACCTGTGAAATTAGAAGGAAGATAATAGTGAGTGAGACACATTAATTAAACGTCCTCGTTCTGGTATCCTCCTGTCTGGATATAAAGCAACAAGTAAACGATAAAGGTACAAATTATTATTTAGAAAAACTTCCCGAGCGGCAACATTTCCGTTTCTAAAGCCAGTCTTCATATTGCATTCTGTTCAGCAAGAATCTTGTGTGATGACTAAGCTGTTGCAATTATTTACCTCGTTATTTGCATTTAATTTAGGGGGCAGCACGGTAGCATTGTGGATAGCACAATGTCTTCACAGCTCCAGGGTCCCAGGTTCGATTCCGGCTTGGGTCACTGTCTGTGCGGAGTCTGCACGTTCTCCCCGTGTGTGCGTGGGTTTCCTCCGGGTGCTCCGGTTTCCTCCCACTGTCCAAAGATGTGCGCGTTAGGTGGATTCGCCATGATAAATTATCCTTAGTGTCCAAAATTGCCCTTTGTGTTGGGTGGGGTTACTGGGTTATGGGGATAGGATGGAGGTGTTAATCTTGGGTAGGGTGCTCTTTCCAGGAGCCGGTGCAGACTCGATGGGCCGAATGGCCCCCTTCTGCACTGTAAATTCTATGTAATCTATGTAAAATTTCAATCTGATGACAGTTTTTTCAGTGGTAGTCTCGAGAAGGTGCTCGATGAAGAAATTCTATCATGACATACCTTGGGTGAAATTCTGCCAAAGGGAGACAAAGTGCAGACGCCGGAGTGGAAACCGGAGTGTTTCATTCCGGCGTCGGAGGCTGCTCCTCTCCCCCCATTCTCCCCCCCCCGGTGTAGCCACTGAAGTTGGCCATTCCCTAAATACAAAATGGAGGAACGCAAAGCATACAGGATAAAATGGACAATGTTTGCAGCCCCAGCAGGCTGCACCTAGCAGGTGTGGATTCTGTCTGCTGAGAAAGCAGACAGCACCGAAACGAACATTCTGCACACTAATGAGGCAATCTCCGGGATAGTTAGCATGTTAATGGAACGATTCCAGATACAATGGACACAAATGGGGAAGCAACTGCAACATTGTAAAGGATACCAGACACTCAGGCACCAACAGGGTTCGAAAACAAAGAGCCTGAAAGCCCGCCCAGTAGCTAAGGAACAGCCTCAGTATTGGGGGGATTCAAACATATCGATTGGGAAGAGACCCAATCGATACCGAGCAGGTAAGGGAGTCCGCCCAAAGGGGTGCGGATCCCTGGGACCTATAAAAGACAGGTCCCACACAGGGTTCAGTCTTCTTGTCCAGCCCTCCTCTCTCCTTGACCAGCCCTCCCTTGTGGACCAGCACCTCGACCAGCTTTTGCCAAGAAGACCTTGAAGTAGAGAGAGGAGAGGTTTGGGACAGCAGCCGCCAGCAAGTAAGTGTCTCACAACGATCGCTACCAGAGATAGACACTCCTGACCCCTTTTTAATCAATACCAACCTGGTCTGCAGACCAGAGCAGAGCAAGAGTCCTTGTTCCCTGACCCGGCAGTTCCTCTGAGATAAGTATTTGTTTATTTAGCGGTAGGAATAGTTTAATCCTTTTAGCGTGTGCATGGGTAGTTATTATAATTGTATTATAATAAACTCAGTTGTTTGAACTTACTAATTGGTGTATGGTTTTATTGCTTTGAACTTCACCTTGAAACTTGTGGCGTTATCTTAACGATACCTGGCGACTCCAGAGCTAAGTAATGAACCAGAGCCAAATGGAGTGTTAGGCACACTCACCCAGAACGAGCAACACCACCGGGAGCGGCGGCGCGTCAATCTCGTGGGCCGGACCTTAACGCTTGCGTCAAAGCGGCACCGCTTGAATGACACGGCCGGCGGCGCCTGAATGACGTCTTCCGCGCATGCGCAGGTCGGCCGGCGCCATCTAGCGGCGCGGTTGCCGTCTTCCCCTCTGTGCCCCGCAAGACATGGCGGCTTGATCTTGAGGGGTGGCGGAGGGAAAAGTGCGTCCTTTAGAGACGCCGGCCCGACGATCGGTGGGCACCGATCGCGGGAAAGACCGCTCCTGAGCACCCCCCTGGTGTTCGATCCTCCCTCCGCCCCACAGGCCCCACACGCAGCCGTCACGCGCTGTTCACGCCGGCAACGACCGGGTGTGGTTGGCGCCGGCGTGAACCGGTCAGGTTCGTTAGGCCTCTCGGCCCATCCGGGCCGGAAAATTGCCGCTCGACCGGAGCGGCAATTCTCCGAGCGGCCTGTCGCAAAACACGACACGCCATTTTGGGGGGGGTGGGAGCATCGTGTGCGAGTGCCAGGGTGGCGTGGCGTAATTTGCCCGGCCCTCCCGCGATTCTCCCACCCAGCGTGGGGAGCGGAGAATCGCGCCCCTTGTGTTTCTGCTTCTTGAAGCACCGTGTACCCATTGAACAATTATAGTCAACATCATGAAACATCTCCAATCAATAAAATGTGCCTTTCATTTGTGTTCATCCAATGGTTGTCAAGATTGTTACTTTCCTCAATTTCGGAGTCAGTAACTATCTATATTTCTATCCAATGTTCCAGTGAAGCGCAACGCAAACTGGAAGAACAGCCTCTCATCGTCCGGTTAGGCACAGCCTTCTGGCCTGAACACCGAATTCAACAACTTCAGATAATCAGCCCCACCTCGACCCATTTGTTTTCATTTCATTTTAACTGTCTTTTACAATTTCTTTCTCTCTTAACAGACATTTAATTTCCCCCCATCTTATCCACCTTTCCTGCACCTTTCTCCTCTTTGCTTCCCCCTTCCCCTCCCCGCACACCTACAGATCATCCTCTGATGTCAGTTTCTCTGCTGTTTGACCTTTCACATCTTTTGTCCTCTCTGGGAACTTCCATTAACAATCTTTCCCCTTGGTTTCTGTGGACATTAACAACCGGTTTCCCTGGTTTTCATAGTACATATAACATAGAACATTACAGCGCAGTACAGGCCCTTCGGCCCTCGATGTTGCGCCGTCCTGTGAAGCCCCTCCAAAGCCCACCTACACTATTCCCTTATCGTCCATATGCCTATCCAATGACCATTTGAATGCGTTTAGTGTTGGCGAGTCCGCTACTGTTGCAGGCAGGGCATTCCACGCCCTTACTACTCTCCGAGTAAAGAACCCCCCTCTGACATCTGTCCTATATCTATCTCCCCTCAATTTAAAGCTATGTGCCCTCGTGCTGGACATCACCATCCGAGGAAAAAGGCTCTCACTGTCCACCCTTTCTAATCCTCTGATCATCTTGTATGGCTCAATTAAGTCACCTCTTAACCTTCTTCTCTCTGACGAAAACAACCTCTAGTCCCTCAACCTTTCCTCATATGAACTGTGTACAATTTAGTGGCTGAGGTTGAAAATGTGTCTTCCAATTATCAATACTGTGAACAGTTTTGGCTCCCTTATGGAAGAAGCGGTTTGCTGACATCTATAGGAGGTGGTGGTGTTGGGGTGTTGTCACTAACTTGTATTCCAGAGATCCAGGGAAAGGAACTGGGATCCCAGTTTCCAATCCCACCATACAAAAAAACAAAGAACAAAGAAAATTACAGCACATGAACCGACCATTCGACCCTCCCAGCCTGCGCCGATCCAGATCCTTTATCTAAACCTGTCGCCTATTTTCCAAGGTCTATTTCCCTCTGTTCCCCGCCCGTTCATATATCTGTCCAGATGCATCTTAAATGATGCTATCGTGCCCGCCTCTACCACCTTCGCCGGCAATGCGTTCCAGGCACCACCTTCTGCGTTAAAAACTTTCCACGCACGTCTCCCTTGTACAACTGCAACATGACCTCATGGCTCCGGAACTCAATACCTCTACCAATAAAAGCTAACACACCGTACGCCTTCTTAACAACCCTCTCAACCTGGGTGGCAACTTTCAGGGATCTATGTACATGGACACCGAGATCTCTTTGCTCATCCACACTACCAAGAATCTTACCATTAGCCCAGAACTCTG
This sequence comes from Scyliorhinus canicula, assembly GCF_902713615.1. NCBI lineage: Eukaryota > Metazoa > Chordata > Chondrichthyes > Carcharhiniformes > Scyliorhinidae > Scyliorhinus > Scyliorhinus canicula. Next base: position 766,625 of record NW_024055727.1, read on the forward strand.
TCTTCCTGTTATTCCTTCCAGAATGAATCACCTCACACTTCTCCACATTAAACTCCATTTGCCACCTCTCAGCCCAGCTCTGCAGCTTATCAATGTCCCTCTGTAACTTGTAACATCCTTTCGCACTGTCCACAACTCCACCGACGTTAGTGTCATCTGCATATTTACTCACCCATCCGTCTACGCCCTCCTCCACGTCATTTATAAAAATGACAACCAGCAGCGGCCCCAAAACAGATCCTTGTGGTACACCACTAGTAACTGGACTCCAATCTGAAAATTTCCCATCAACCACCACCCTCTGTCTTCTTTCAGCTAGCCAATTTCTGATCCAAACTACTAAATCACCCTGAATCTCATGCCTCCGTATTTTCTGAAATAGCCTACCGTGGGGAACCTAATCACACGCTTTGCTGAAATCCATATACACCACATCAACTAATGTAGCCATGCTGGCCACGCAAAATGGACACTGAGCCAAACTAAAATGGAAGACAGAAGGAAAAGACTGTTTAGTGAGAACAGACAGCCTGCTCTCAACTAATTAGCATTTTGCAAGCAGCAAACCAGTTTTCTGGCCAGGTGCAGATCTCCAAGCCAAAGGTGTTAATGGCAAAGCGCTTAACATTCTGATGAGGCAGCCCAGATCCAGGCACACACAATGGCAACATTTCCATCTCAATGTAGCACTTAATTGGTGGAGCAGACAGGATGGCACCAGAGTAACGAATATCGAAACCACCCCCCAACATCGAGGGAAGCCCCCGCATTGGAGGATTTCGAAGGTAGCCGTTTGGAAACGTTCCAATCGGTACCGAAAGGTAGAGCCCGCCTAGAAGGGGGCAAGGACATTAGAGAGGGGTATAAAAGCAAATTCCCCACAGAGTCCGGTCTGTTAAACTCGTGCTCCGGCTCTGACTGACATCTTGCATCCTGACTCCAGCCGTTGAGCACCAGCCGCCGAAACCGTAAGTTCAACGCTCGCTACGCGATCCAAGCCCACTAGACCCCCAGTACCAGAACGCTTGCTGAAGGCTGCAGTACAAGACCAGGACGAAGGCCTCGTTCTCTGACCTTGCCTGTTCCTGTTAGATAAGTATTCTGTTCACTTAAAGTTTAGTTATAGCTTAGTCTCTTAGTGTGCATGGGTATTTATTATAACTGTATAATAAATATTGATCGTTTGAACTTTACTAATCGGTGTATAGCTTTTATTCGTTTGAACCCTTGAGGACCTGTGTCACCACCCCAGCAACCCCCTGTTCCAAATTATACAAAGAGAGTCAGAGAAAATGGCCATGCAGGCAATGGAACGTCTGATGGATCCAGCAAAGTTTGTGGTCGCAGCGACCAGCAACAGTAGCAGGGTAGGCCAGTGTCCCACGTGGGAGCTGGAACTCCGCAAATATTTACAAGGAAAGGGATGGCCCCTTTGGAAAGAGTTTTGTGCAAATGAGGAGACAGGTCCCGGGAGTATAGGTCATACTTGGTGGGAGAACCTCTCTCAAATACACAAAAAGAATCTAGGTAAAGCACGCAAGCCGATGGCGATTGTGTCCTGTTTGGCACAGTTGCGAGGCGCAGAGGAGGTCATCAGGACGCTCCGGACAGATTTAGAAGAGAGGAATAGGATGAGTAAGGTCGATGTCAGGGACGTCGAGAAAGAAAACCTGGAATTAAAAGGGAAGTTGGCAGAGAAGGATAGAGAGGTGGATGATGCCAAGAGGGCTCACCAGTCTTGTCTAGCTCATCTGAGCAGTTCCCAGACCCAGTATGAGAAAGCCTATCAGGACGTGCAACGTGCCGTTCTGATAAGACAGGAATCGGAAAAGCAGGTGGAGGCATTGCAGAGGCAATGTTCCGATCTCAAAGCAGCTTTGAGAGCACTCCATGCTGCAACGACCGAACAAAGACAAAGCACAGTTGACCACGCGAAATGCAGGAAACAGATTGCGGAATTGCAATCTCTGCTTTCGGTGCAGAATGGCTTCCAAAGCACCTTTGGAGCACAGTTAGATGGGGAAAATGCCCCAGATTGGCAGGAATTAAGCGAGACAGCGCAGCGTTATGTTCAGGGAACATGTGCGCCCGCAGCTCAGCAGAAACGACAGGCACCCCAACCCCCCACAGCTCAGACCATAACCGCACCCATGAATCCCGTAACCACGCAGAGAAAAGCCGAATCAGAAGGCACTCCAGACATAACTTACACCACCCCTTTAACAGTAACCCAGCTAAGGGACGCTTGTGAAAAGATCACTCCGTTCCTCCCCACCGCAGACCCCCACCAGTTTTTCGCTAAAGTAAAACAGCAGGCTACCATGTACGGCCTGGATGAGAGAGAGCAGGTTAAGCTCACCGTGCTGAGCTTAGACCAAAGTGTAGTAGCAGCCCTCCCCGACCCACAGAACGTGGCAGGAGGCAGCCTAGAGGAGATGCACACCGCCATTTTAGATGCCATCGGGTACAATAGAGGTGACCCCGTAGAAGGATTGAATAAGTGCAGGCAGAAAAGATCCGAACACCCCACAGCATTCGCAGGAAGGCTGTGGATTCATTTCAGCGCAGTTTTCGGACAGCTAGATAGAGTGCATTTAACCCGCGAAAACATGGTTAAGTGGACACGCACAATTATCTCACACGCAACAGAAGCAGGACAGAGCGCTTGCAATAGCTATGACCCCTCAGAAGAGGCCCATAACGAAAAATGAGTCCTGAAAAGATTGTCCCGCGCTTGGGAGCAATCGCTTCAGGCAAAAGGAAAAGTTAGATCCCCAGAAGAGGCTCAGGCTGCTGCAGATATCCAAGCAGTCAGAGAGCACCAGAAGCCCGCATGGGTAAATGAAGGCAAGAGCAGCCCTCAACAGAAAGGACAGGAATGCTATAACTGTGGACAGTTAGGGCATTGGGCAAAAGAGTGTAATGCACCCCAGCGATCTCAGAGAGGCCAGCAGACAGGCACTCTGAACCGCAGTAAGGCAAAACCCATCCACAATGTGATAACACAGTCAGGACCCACCAAAGTGGACGAGACGAACTGACGGTGTTCGGGCTCCCCCACTTGGGTCTGTGACACACTATGGGACTCATCAGGGAGGCCCGTAGTCACAGCGAAAGTCAAAGGGAAGCCCATAGAGTTACTGTGGGACACAGGAGGATCCCGCACCACCATTAACTCCACAACCACGGCACACGCAGACACGTGGCCGACCACCTCCACCATTACACTTAGCGGGTTCACCGGACACTCGCAGCAGGGACATATCACAGCACCCGTAGCGATCCAGCTAGGGAACATTAGCACAAGGCACCCCGTAGTTCTAGTAAATCTTCCCCGGACGGCAGAACACATCCTGGGGATAGATTTTATGAACGCTCACAGCTTGTCGTTCGACCCAGTGAACCAGTGTGTCTGGCGAATGGCTAGATCAGACAGAGCCCCAGCCACCCTCACAGTAGGAGACTACGCTAATCGGATTAGCGCAGTGGGAGAGTACTCATTCGACCTGACTACACTCCACACCGACCGACAAATTAAGGCCCAACTAAACAAACACAGGACAGCATTTGCAAGTCATCGTCATGACTGTGGCAGAATGACTGGACAAGTTCATGTTACCGGACAGGACCCCCGACCGCAAAAGCAATATAGATTTCCCCTCGAGGCAGAGGTGGAAATAGAAAAGGTTATAGGTAGCTTGTTGGACCAAGGTGTACTGAGAACGGTAGCCTCCACCAACAATGCCCCTATTTGGCCAGTGAGGAAGCCCGATGGATCATGGCGTCTGACCATCGATTATCGGGAACTCAACAAAGTAACCCCCGCAGTAGCCCCAACGGTAGCTACTAGTCCCGAGACCATGCTCAAGCAGGGTCTCAACGCCAAGTACTTCACGGTATTGGATATCAGTAACGGATTCTGGTCCATACCATTGGCAAAAGCGTGCCAATACAAATTCGCATTCACTTTTAAAACTCAGCAGTACACGTGGACATGCCTCCCACAAGGATTCCACAATTCCCCCTCCATTTTCCACCGACAGCTGGCAAGTGGATTAGAAAAATTTTCCCGACCCGAATGTCTGGTACAGTATGTAGACGACCTACTACTGCAGACAGACACAAAGGCAGAGCACATTTCGCTTCTGGCCGAACTCCTGGAACTCTTGACTGAAATTGGCTGTAAAGTTAACCCGAAAAAGGCCCAAATATTGGAAAGTAAAGTGATGTATTTGGGATCAGTCATCACGCACGGCAAACGCGAGATCGAATTCAAAAGAATTGATTCGATTGTCAAATTGCCCCTTCCCCAGAATGTTTCAGCCCTCCGGTCGTTTTTAGGACTGGTTGGCTATTGTCGGAACCACATAGACGGATTCGCGACAAAAGCCGCCCCACTTTCAGACCTCCTTAAGAAAGGAGCCCCCTGGGAATGGCTTCCGCAGCATACAGGCGCTGTGGAAGAGTTAAAACGAGCCCTTAGTGCAGCACCCGCGCTGCTAGTCCCAGACCAACTTTCCCCGTACGCAATCGAGGTAGCTAGCACAGATCTGACCCTCTCGGCCGTGTTGCTTCAGGAACGGCACGAGCAGCTAAGACCAGTGGCTTATGCCTCCCGACTGTTAGACCCGGTAGAACAAGGATTTTCAGCCTGTGAGAGGCACCTCCTTGCTGTCTTCTGGGCAGTACAGTATTTTTCATACATAACCGGACTAAACCCCATCACCATTCTAACCGAACATACACCCACACAGCTACTACTAGACGGTCGACTGAAGGACGGTTCAGTTAGCCAGATTAGGGCAGCTAGATGGACCCTACTTTTACAAGGACGGGACATTACAGTAAAACGGACCCGCACACACACATATTTAGCAGACAACCTCCAATACCCCGGACAGCCCCATGACTGTGAAATTGTAGCTCCCCTGCATAACACAGGACCCTTTTTAGCAAAAACACCCCCCAGGAAGATAGGGAACCCAAAACAAAGCCCCCAGCCCACAGACACGTGTGGACCCTTGAGGATTTATGTAGACGGTTCCTCCACAGTTTTAAATGGTGAGCGTATCACAGGATGCAACATCTACGTCGAGGACGCGCAGGGGCGCGCTCTCGAGGAAATAGCACTGAAGTTACCTGGTCACTTAGGCGCGCAGGCAGCAGAGCTAGCAGCCATAGCGTATATAGTGGACCACCCCGATTCTTTCCCCAGCCCAGCAGACATATATTCGGACAGCTTATATGTATGCAACAGTCTAACAGATTTTCTGCCCCTGTGGAGGACACGAGGTTTTGTCTCCGCAGACGGAAAACCCCTTCCATCAGCCCCCTTACTCCAGCACACCCTAGAGAAAGCGAAGGACAGGACCTTCGGCATTATAAAAGTTCGCAGCCACCATAGGTCATCACCCCCTGGGAATGTAAAAGCCGACGCATTGGCTAAGGCAGGTTCCAGGAGAGGACACTTATGGACCCCCCTAGCTAGCGCACCAGCTAGCGCCCCTGTGAGCGCAGTACAAGTCTCACAAACAGAGGTTAAAGATCTCGTAGCAGCACAGAAACAGGACAGAGACCTCAGGGAGGTTTTCAAGGGAAACTTTGTGCCTGCGTACGAGCACTTTAAACACACACTGACCACACATGAGGGTGTGATCATTAAGGACCAACTTTATGTGGTCCCGAAGCAGGACAGGAATCAGATGATTGCCTTGTTCCATGACGGACACGGGCATCAGGGAATTGATGCAACAACGAGGCACCTCAGGCAACTCTGTTGGTGGCCTAATCTCTGGACTGATGTCACACACTACATTGAGAATTGCCTGATTTGTGCTCAGAATAACCCGGAGAGGTATTCTAAGAAGGCACAACTTCGGCATACTCGCCCAGTTAACGGCCCTTGGACAAACCTCCAGATCGATTTTATAGGTCCATTGCCCCCTTGTAGGAATGGCTATAAATACGTTCTGGTGGTCATCGACACCTTTACCAAATGGGTAGAGGCATTTCCCTCACGAACAAACACAGCTAAGACAGCTGCAAAGATCCTGACCCACCACATCTTCACGAGATGGGGTTTACCCCGAAGTATCGATTCGGATCAGGGATCTCACTTTACAGGACGGGTCATGAGGAACGTCCTGACAATATTCGGTATCAAACAAAACTTCCATATTGCGTATCATCCACAGTCCAGCGGGATTGTGGAGCGCATGAATCGGACCCTAAAAACGACCCTCAGGAAAATGGTTCAAGAGAATAATTCCACATGGGATTCAGTGCTCCCCTTTGCACTCATGTTCATAAGGAACACTGTCTCCACATCTACAGGATACACACCACATACACTCATGACCGGACGCCCTATGAAAGGTACAGAATTCCTTTTAGGACTGGACATGACAAGCCCCGAAGTGACGGCCCTCACACATGAAAAGGCAGTTAAAGATCTAGTTGAGACTGTGAGGTCTGCACAGCTCACAGCCGCAGTCCAGCTCGGGAAACGCCGACAGCAACGTACTGCCTGTTTCAATAAGACCGTACACACCACAGAATTCCAGGTTGGGCAACAGGTAATGTTATCTGTTTATAACCCCAGCAGTTTTTTGGCTCCAAAATATTCCGGTCCCTACTCAATTTCGGACAAAATTAGCCCCTCCGTTTACAGGATAAAATATCCTAATGGGAAGACCGCGTGGTTCCATATTAACCAGCTTAAGGCATATGGGACACAGTCTAACCATGCTCACCATGTCCTGCTGGATGCAGCAGAACACTTCACCCCGCCCACCAGAGACACTTTTCCACCATCCCCCTCACAGACCAGTTCATCCACGGACTCGCCCACGACTCCGCCCCCAGACCACAACAGACCACGCCCCGACACGCCCACAAGCTGCCACAGCAGAGACAGCAGGACTGACACTGACTCTGAAGACAGCGACAGCACACAGCCATACAGCCCACACTGCACCAACTACGACCCCGACCCCAGTGACCCCATGGAAGTCACTTACCTTAAAAACCCAGAACCACCACCCGACCCCGACTACCCCGACAACACACTCGACACTACACAATGGGACAGGGACAATTCCTACAGACTTGTCCGCAATGACGAGAGTGACCCCCGGTCACACAATTCCAAAGTTTCATGCCTGATCCACACAAGGGTGTGGGATCCGGGAGAGCAGGACGACGCAATGTCTGACTCCCGACACGGCAACCCCTTTGTGACCCTGTTCACAGAGGCAGAATCAAAGTGAGGTGTCCAGATGATGTAAAATAGGAATCGTTTGAGGGAAACGATGTCCTTTCTGATGGAACCTGCACGTATGTTTGTCTTCGTTTTATGTTTGTTTGTCTCAGGATTGTACATTGTTCAGCTGGAGGATGGACATCTTCTTTTCAGCTGAAAAGATTGTGACCACCTTACATACACGTTAGTTTATCCGCAGATACCTTTGAGAACTTCGGTTTGATTGGAGATCTTTTCCAAAGTTGTAAGGCCACACGCCAAATAGCTTGTCCGCAGATATCTCTGAGAACTTCAGTGATGTCCTCAGTTGGAGCATCTTGGCTCCCTTGGTTTTTTAGGTGCCCCTCTATTCGCCGAAATAGAGGCTGCAAGTCATGGTCAACACATTCGTACCCGTTTCTTTCCAGGTTACTCAGGCAGTGGACAAACGGCACTGAGGACCCGCCCTGTCTGAGAACCAACCCTTGGTCAGCCAAGCTCGGGTATGGCACAGCACGCCCTACCCGGGGATCCCATCCAACTCGTACCCGTCGCGGCCCATACGCAACTCATTCGGATGTTTGTTTCAAAGTTTGTTTTCATTTTACGTTAGGTAGCCCTTCGGCCACCATCCCACATGCTATTTACATCCGGGAACATTCGGATGGTAAATCAGCAAAGCCTGCGAGACGGCTCGCAGAAGGAAGGATTGTTAGGTGTATGCTGGTCTTTAAATTCGCTTTTTGAAAAAAAAATGAGGGGAGTCACAGGGTGTGACTTAGCCAGTCATTTTAAAGGGTCAATTGGGTTTTGAAAGACAGATGCACTAACAAGTAAAGGTCTTAAACTGTGTATTGACAGATACTGTGCTTGATCCCAAAGGTTTCAAAGGACGAGACAGAGGTCGAAGCCAGGATTGTCAATACCGGAGGAAGAAGGAAGAGAAAGAACAGCAAAATGATGGAAGCCCACTTATTACTGTTTAATGTCATATGTATATGTGTGGAAACAAGACACGTTTCCCCCACAACCCCCACCGTAAATGTTTCAATTACAGCAAACCCCCAGTGCTCAGCTCTGATCAGCGAGGTTCAGACCTGGTGTACTAAATTCATGACGTGGTACTCCATGTCCTATATAATCGAATCACTGTTGGTGATCGCGATCCTCATCATACTAGTGCAGACCCTCAGGTTGAGGAAATGGAAGAGGAGAGCCTCTCGTTCCAGCACCTCACCCATCTATAGAGTTCAATCCCCCATCTTCGGATTCCACCAAACCCCTCAACCCCTCACTGATTACAACACTCTGTAAATAAAAGGTTCAGCCATGTATTATATTGTTCCATACTCGACTGCCGAGTTGGGAAGTGTGATGTTGTGGTGTGAATGGTTAAGATTTTAGAGTGATGAAATGTTAAGTTAAGGTTAAGGTTAATAGTGATAGGTAGAGGTTCCCAGTTGTAGTAATGCATGTCCCTTTGACATAGGGCCAAGTAGAAATGTTAGTTAAAAAATTTTTTCTCTTCTTCCCATAGTTTAAAGAATAGAGTAGAACAGGAACTGGCAAGAGGTCAGAACACAAGGAAGGCAAAGTACATAGGTGATCCTTCACAATAGTATGATTGTGAGGATCACAAGGAGGGAATGTAGCCATGCTGGCCACGCAAAATGGACACTGAGCCAAACTAAAATGGAAGACAGCAGGGGAAGCCTGTTTAGTGAGAACAGACAGCCTGCTCTCAACTAATTAGCATTTTGCAAGCAGCAAACCAGTTTTCTGGCCAGGTGCAGATCTCCAAGCCAAAGGTGTTAATGGCAAAGCGCTTAACATTCTGATGAGTCAGCCCAGATCCAGGCACACACAATGGCAACATTTCCATCTCAATGTAGCACTTAATTGGTGGAGCAGACAGGATGGCACCAGAGTAACGAATATCGAAACCACCCCCCAACATCGAGGGAAGCCCCCGCATTGGAGGATTTCGAAGGTAGCCGTTTGGAAACGTTCCAATCGGTACCGAAAGGTAGAGCCCGCCTAGAAGGGGGCAAGGACATTAGAGAGGGGTATAAAAGCAAATTCCCCACAGAGCCCGGTCTGTTAAACTCGTGCTCCGGCTCTGACTGACATCTTGCATCCTGACTCCAGCCGTTGAGCACCAGCCGCCGAAACCGTAAGTTCAACGCTCGCTACGCGATCCAAGCCCACTAGACCCCCAGTACCAGAACGCTTGCTGAAGGCTGCAGTACAAGACCAGGACGAAGGCCTCGTTCTCTGACCTTGCCTGTTCCTGTTAGATAAGTATTCTGTTCACTTAAAGTTTAGTTATAGCTTAGTCTCTTAGTGTGCATGGGTATTTATTATAACTGTATAATAAATATTGATCGTTTGAACTTTACTAATCGGTGTATCGTCTTTATTACTTTGAACTTGACCTTGGAATACTTGTGACGTTGCCTATACGGCAACTGGCGACTCCAGAGCTAAATAATTACATAGAACAGAGCCTAGTAGTGTTAAGCACACGTCGAACTCGGAGGCGTGTTAATACACTCCAATAAACGCGTTTTACAACCACAGTAAAACGTGCAACACTGCTTTACCCTCATCCATCTGTTTGGTCACCTTCTTAAAGAACCCAATGAGATTTGTGAGGCATGGCCTACCCTTCACAAAACTATGTTGACTATCTCAAATCAAGTTATTCCTTTCCAGATGATTATACATCCTATCTCTTATAAATCTTTCCAATATTTTGCTTCAAATACTTTAAATGCTTTCCAATTAAACAAATCTGGAGAGGAGACGGCTAATGGCATTTTATTTCATGGCAATCCAAAATGTCTTGACGTTCTGATACTTTTCTGGCCTCAAACATCACTTTGTTCTCCCTCTTACATTGACAATGACTGAGAAATATTACTTGATTGTTTTAGACTGTACTGTCCTTGGTAAAAGTGATAGCTTTCAATAATGAAGGACTAATGTTTACTGTGTGAAAAGCATCATGTGCTTCGTTTGCTAATTGCAACGTGAATTCGTCAATCTTTCCAGAAAGAAATGAAGCATACCTGTAGAATCTTTCTTACTCTTGATCAAGTTGCAGTCGATTACCAGGATTATCACGATTCCGAACACGACCAATGTGGCGATAATCAAACGAATTAGGATTGAACTGGAAACTGCAATATTAACTGCAAAAATAAAAGGGTCAATGGGGAATAATCAACTTAAAACTGCAAAACTGGCATTGAGTTACTCTGTAATCCGAAGTAATCTTCCTCCTCACAGGTAGGGCACCGTTGTGGTATTGTCGTTTGATGTCAATTAACACACAGACCAATTCTGACATTATTCAGACTATGTTTCTCATAGAACTTACATAAGGATGCCATTTGGCCCATCAAGTCTGCACCGGCTCTTGGAAAGAGCAGCCTACCCAAGGTCAACACCTCCACCCTATCCCCATAACCCAATAACCCCACCCAACACCGAGGGCAATTTTGGACATTAAGGGCAATTTTGCATGGCCAATCCACCTAACCTGCCCATCTTTGAACTGTGGGAGGAAACCGGAGCACCCGGAGGAAACACACGCACACACGGGGAGGATGTGCAGACTCCGCGCAGACAGTGACCCAAGCCGGGAATCGAACCTGGGACCTGGGTCCCTGGAGCTGTGAAGCAGTTGTGCTCTCCGTGTTATCCCCTCTTCATAAAGTGGTCAGCAACAGTGTAAAAGGAAAACAATAACAACAAGATAGAGGAGAGATTACAGTCCAGTGTGTTTCTTAGGAATGATAACCTCGCATCATTAATGTGGCTGAAGATATTATCATCAAAGTGATGTGTCACTGTTTCATTAATTCATCTATCAATTGGTGCGGCACGGTGGGACACTGGTTAGCACTGCTGCATACGGCGCTCAGGACACATGTTCAATCCCAGACCCCGGGTCACTTTCTGTGTGGAGTTTGCACATTCTCCCCACGCCTGAGTGGGTTTCACCACCACAACCCAAAGACGTGCATGGTAGTTGGATTGGACACACTAGATTACCCCTTGACTGGAAAGGAAGTAATTGGGTGCTCTAAACATCGAAAAAGAAATATCAATCGATATTCAACTATTTTGCACATGCGTCTGTGCTGCTTCATGCCTTCATTGTTTACCTGTGAAATACTCTTCCCCTGGGACTCCCATACTGAGGATTGTGGAACCCAGGGACCCCATGCACAGTCCCTTGGTGCTAATGGTTCGTTGTTGTCATGGGGAACTGGCGAGGGAGTGACCTTCCTTTCAATCTCCGACATCCTCTCTGTTGTAACCCTCCCCATCGTCACGGGGCGTGGACTGCGAGGTTCCTCGTGACCTCGGACGGGCTCGAACTTATGCGATAATGGGCAGGACTTGCGCTTAAGAAGGGACATGATCTGCACATCCTCCCCGTGTGTGCGTGGGTCTCCTCCGGGTGCTCCGGTTTCCTCCCACAGTCCAAAGATGTGCAGGTTAGGGTGGATTGGCCATGAAAAATTGCCCTTAGTGTCCAAAATTGCCCTTAGTGTTGGGTGGGGTTACTGGGTTATGGGGATAGGGTGGAGGTGTTGACCTTGGCTAGGGTACTCTTTCCAAGGGCCGGTGCAGACTCTATGGGCCGAATGGCCTCCTTCTGCACTGTAAATTCTATGAATATTCAGAGCCAGATGTGGGTCTGGGCTGGAGACCATTGAGGGACTGGGGCTGTAGATAGCTGAATTCTGTACTTAAACCTTTGGTTCTTACTCCAGCATCGCCTCCTTGTGTTCAGTCTGTCAAAAGACAACACTGGCGACGAGGGTAAACTGGAGCTGCAGCCGGCTCCATCTTCTCAGACCTTGGCCCACCTTTCATGGGCCTGAGGAGGATGTTTATCACCGGTATACATGCCATACATCGGGAAGTTGGGAAGTTTTGATGCCAATTTGTGGAGTGAGTGCATTTATATTCCGTACATATACCACCATTGGGATGAGCTTCAGACAGGAATCCAGCAGCCTGCAGGCAGAGCAGCCACGTACAGAGTGTGCAAGAGCCTCCTGGACCCAACCACAAGGGACACGTGGTCCTTCGCAGACTTGATCGGCTCAGTGAGTGAGCATTCCAACCCCAGGTCATCCGTTATCAGTTGGCATTCCCATCTCCATATTGTTGCCCAGACTCAGGGAGAGTCCTTAAAGGAATGTTGGTCCCTCCTACAGAAGCTGGCTGAGTTCTGCGAATTTGGGACCTCACTGTCCGAGACGTTGCAAGACCGCCTGGAATGTGGGATGCAAACCACGGAGACGCAGAGGAAACAGAGGGCAGCACGGTAGCATTGTGGATAGCAGAATCGCTTCACAGCTCCAGGGTCCCAGGTTCGAATCCCGGCTTGGGTCACTGTCTGTGCGGAGTCTGCACATCCTCCCCGTGTGTGCGTGGGTTTCCTCTGGGTGCTCCGGTTTCCTCCCACAGTCCAAAGATGTGCGGGTTAGGGGGATTGGCCATGCTAAATTGCCCGTAGTGTCCAAAATTGCCCTTAGTGTTGGGTGGGGTTACTGGGTTATGAGGATAGGGTGGGGTAGGGTGCTCTTTCCAAGGGCTGGTGCAGACTCGATGGGCCGAATGGCCTCCTTCTGCACTGTAAATTCTATGATAATATCTATGATATTCGCCAAACGGCCCTGAAAAGGGCGATTAAAATCAGCTTCTCCCTAGACAGCACATAACAAGGCATACAGGGGTCAGAGGTAAGGATGTCCTCAGTCTGGTCAGTCAGACACCGGCAGAACGCCTTCCGGGTCCGATGATTCCTGTCCCCTCCCCACCCTGGGGCCGTTACACCCGGAACAGAGAGGCCAAAATAATAGTCAGCATCTCACTGATTCCCATCCCTTGTGCATGTTCACCAGTAGGGGCTGTGCCAGGTTTTGACCCCAGTAAATTGGATCAAGATTGGCAGAAGCGGCTTTGGATCGACTGGCGGACGGTTTGCCAAATGTGCCGGAAGGGCCGGACACCGCACAAGCGAAGTTGCCGAAGGTTTTCCAAAAGTGCCTGAGGACCAGACCGGGGAATCACAGTGAAGATCAGCGTGGATACATCTGCACAGCCGCGTTATTTCCGCTTCCACTTGCACTGCAGCCGAAGTCGTCACTGAGCTCGACTGCCTGGAGATTTCAGGCATCATCCGACCCATACAGTTCGTGTGCCTTTGCTGGGATTGACCTTCAAACAACCGCGCAACCTCAAACAAATCATTGTTTGCAGCAAACTACCCAGCCTTCAGAACAGCGACCACGACACCACACAACCCTGCAAGGGCAATCTCTGCACGACGTACCAGATCATCGACATGGATACCACCATTACACGTGGAAACACCACCCACCAGTTACGCGGTACATACTTGTGCGACGACCAATGTTGTCGACCTCATACGCTGCAGGAAAGGATGTCCCGAAGCATGGTACATTGGCGAGACCATGCAGACACTGCGACAACGAATGAACGGGCATTGCGAGACAATTACCAGGCAGGAATGTTCCCTTCCATTCGGGGAACACTTCAGCAGTCAAGGGCATTCAGCCTCTAAGCGTTCTCCAAGGTAGTCTTCAGGACACGCGACAACGCAGAATTGCCGAGCAAAAACTTATAGCTAAGTTCCGCACACATGAGTGCGGCCTCAACCGGGATCTTGGATTCATGTCGCATTACATCCACCCCCCACTATCTGGCCTGGACTTTCAAAATCCTACCAACTCTCCTGGCTTGAGACAATTACACCCCTTTAACCTGGGATTACCCCTCTCTCTGGATCTGTAATTACTTGATTACCTGCAAATTCTCGCATTCAAAGCATTGTCTGGCATCTCTGACTTTGTCTATATAAATGTTTCTGGAACATACCTCTTCATTCACCTGAGGAAGGAGCAGTGCTCTGAAAGCTCGTGTTTGAAACAAACCTGTTGGACTTTAACCTGGTGATGTAAGGCTTCTTACTGAGCTCACCCCAGTCCAACGCCGGCCCAACCCACCTACTCCTACACGGGTACCGAAAGAGATGATTTTAAAAAAATTATTTACCCAATTATTACTTTTTCTAATTAAGGGGGAATGTTAGAGTTGCCATTCCAACTCATCTGTATATATTTTGGACTGTGGAGGAGAAACCCACGCAGACATGGGTAGTATGTGCAAGCTTTACACAGACCATGATCTGGGGGTGGTATCGAACCAAAGTCCTGAGCGCCGGAGACAGCAGTGCTAACCAGTGCGGTCAACATTCCGGTCATCATGAACTTACACAAAATTACATGAACACTTAGAAGAATAAGGGAAGAATGATAGCATTGTGGATAGCACAATTGCTTCACAGCTCCAGGGTCCCATGTTCGATTCCGGCTGGGTCACTGTCTGTGCGGAGCCTGCACGTCCTCCACGTGTGTGCGTGGCTTTCCTCCGGGTGCTCCGGTTTCCTCCCACAGTCCAAAGATGTGCGGGTTAGGTGGATTGGCCATGCTAAATTGCCCGCAGTGTCCTAAAAAGTAAGGTGGGGGGGGGGGGGGTTGTTGGGTTACGGGTATAGGGTGGATATGTGGGTTTGAGTAGGGTGATCATTGCTCGGCACAACATCGAGGGCCGAAGGGCCTGTTCTGTGCTGTAGTGTTCTATTCTGCACTGTAAATTCTATGATATCTGTGAATTCTGTGAAGGTTGTGCAGGCTGATTTCAAGTTTAAGGGAGATGTGCATGGAAAGGTTTTTACACAGAGGATGGTGGATGCCTGGAACACTTTGCCATCGGAGGTGGCAGAGGCGGGCACGATAGCATCATTTAAGATGCATCTGGACAGATATATGAACGGGCGGGCGACAGGGAGAAGTAGATCCTTGGAAAATAGGCAACAGGTTTAGATAAAGGATCTGGATCGGCGCAGGCTGGGAGGGCCGAAGGGCCTGTTCCTGTGCTGTAATTTTCTTTGTTATTTTGTTCATTCATTGAGCATATTCAACACAGTTGTGGCTACAATTGTAGCTATTAAAGATATCAGAGATCATGAGATTGTATGGGAACATGGTGGTGTTGGAAACGATCAGCACAAACAAGGGCCTGTGAATGTTCAGAGTTTGTCATGTTAAAGATGGAGATAGCGAGAACAATGCGCAGGTCAGTTGGAAGTTGGCGCTCTGTTTTCAAAGAAATAGTTTTGACACCAGCCCCTCAACAAACAATCCTAGATCTGAACACTGACAGGGGTATTAGTCAGGGATGTTGAGATGTCTACACAGCAAAACAGGTACAGCAAATGGTCATAAAGTGAATGGAATCGAAATGCGGCCCGAAAGTGGCAGAAAACTCATCAAACATGTGGGCAGGGGTCAGTGTTACAATGGATAGTAAAATGAATGAACAAAGAGAAAACTACAGTTTTACTCGAAATAGGTTCACGACAATGGTTTAGAAAAAGGCAAATTATCAATCGGCTTCAAACAAAGGTTCTACTCGTAACTACATGCAGCTGGAGCTTGTTAATTAGTTAATTGGATTAGGCTGGTTTTCAGAGGCTAGAATTACAGTGCAAAGGTGAGCTAGTTACGGAGCAGACTTTGTTTCCACTGGAGTGCTGAATGTGGGTGCATTTGAGTGCTACAGTGAGAGCTGGGTGACTGAGGGAGTGCTGAATTTGGAAATATTTGTGTGCAATAGTGAGAGTTTGGTGACTGAGGGAGTGCTGAATTAGGGTGCATTTGAGTGCTAGAGTGAGAGTTTGGTGACTGAGGGAGTGCTGAATTAGGGTGCATTTGAGTGCTACAGTGAGAGCTGGGTGACTGAGGGAGTGCTGAATTTGGGTGCATTTGAGTGCTACAGTGAGGGTTTGGTGACTGAGGGAGTGCTGAATTTGAGTGCATTTGAGTGCTATAGTGAGAGTCTGGTGACTGAGGGAGTGCTGAATTTGGGAGCATTTGAGTGCTATAGTGAGAGTCTGGTGACTGAGGGAGTGCTGAATTTGGGTGCATTTGACTGCTATAGTGAGAGTTTGGTGACTGAGTGAGTGCTGAATTTGAGTGCATTTGAGTGCTAAAGTGAGAGTTTGGTGACTGAGGGAGTGCTGAATTTGGGTGCATTTGAGTGCAATGATGAGAGTTTGGTGACTGAAGGAGTTCTGAATTTGGGTGCATTTGAGTGCTATCGTGAGAGTTTGCTGACTGAGGGAGTGCTGAATGTGGTGCATTTGAGTGCTATAGTGAGAGTTTGGTGACTGAGAGAGTTCTGAACGTGGTGCATTTGAGTGCTATAAGGAGAGTTTGGTGACTGAGGGAGTGCTGAATTTGGGGACATTTGAGTGCCATAGTGAGAGTTTGGTGACAGGAAGTGCTGAATTTAGGTGCATTTGAGTGCTACAGTGAGAGTTTGGTGACTGAGGGAGTGCTGAATTAGGTGCATTTGAGTGCTATAGTGAGAGTCTGGTGACTGAGGGAGTGCTGAATTTGGTATATTTGAGTGCTATAGTGAGAGTTTGGTGACTG
This sequence comes from Scyliorhinus canicula, assembly GCF_902713615.1. NCBI lineage: Eukaryota > Metazoa > Chordata > Chondrichthyes > Carcharhiniformes > Scyliorhinidae > Scyliorhinus > Scyliorhinus canicula. The sequence goes on from NW_024055727.1 coordinate 783,410, forward strand.
AGGGAGTGCTGAATTTGGGAGCATTTGAGTGCTATAGTGAGAGTCTGGTGACTGAGGGAGTGCTGAATTTGGGAGCATTTGAGTGCTATAGTGAGAGTTTGGTGACTGAGGGAGTGCTGAATTTGAGTGCATTTGAGTGCTACAGTGAGAGTCTGGTGACTGAGGGAGTGCTGAATTTGGGAGCATTTGAGTGCTATAGTGAGAGACTGGTGACTGAGGGAGTGCTGAATTTGGGTGCATTTGACTGCTATAGTGAGAGTTTGGTGACTGAGGGAGTGCTGAATTTGAGTGCATTTGAGTGCTAAAGTGAGAGTTTGGTGACTGAAGGAGTGCTGAATTTGGGTGCATTTGAGTGCAATGATGAGAGTTTGGTGACTGAAGGAGTTCTGAATTTGGGTGCATTTGAGTGCTATCGTGAGAGTTTGCTGACTGAGGGAGTGCTGATTGTGGTGCATTTGTGTGCTATAGTGAGAGTTTGGTGACTGAGGGTGTGCTGAATTTGGTGCATTTGAGAGCTACAGTAAGAGTTTGGTGACTGAGAGAGTTCTGAACGTGGTGCATTTGAGTGCTATAGTGAGAGTTTGGTGACTGAGGGAGTGCTGAATTTGGGGACATTTGAGTGCCATAGTGAGAGTTTGGTGACAGGAAGTGCTGAATTTAGGTGCATTTGAGTGCTACAGTGAGGGTTTGGTGACTGAGGGAATGCTGAATTAGGGTGCAATTGAGTGCTATAGTGAGAGTTTGGTGACTGAGGGAGTGCTGAATTTGGGTGCATTTGAGTGCTACAGTGAGAGTTTGGTGACTGTGGGGGTGCTGAATTTGGGTGCATTTGAGTGCTATAGTGAAAGTTTGGTGACTGAGGGAGTGCTGAATTTGGGTGCATTTGAGTGCTATAGTGAGAGTTTGGTGACTGAGGGAGTGCTGAATTTGGGTGCATTTGAGTGCTACAGTGAGAGTTTGGTGACGGAGGGAGTGCTGAATGTGGGTGCATTTGTGTGCAACAGTGAAGGTTTGGTGACTGAGGGAGTGCTGAATTTGGGTGCATTTGAGTGCTACAGTGAGGGTTTGGTGACTGAGGGAGTGCAGAATTTGGTGCATTTGTGTGCTAGTGAGAGTTTGGAGACTGAGGGAGTGCTGAATTAGGGTGCATTTGAGTGCTATCGTGAGAGTTTGGTGACTGAGGGAGTGCTGAATTAGGGTGCATTTGATTGCTAGAGTGAGAGTCTGGTGACTGAGGGAGTGCTGAATTTGGGTGCATTTGAGTGCTAGAGTGAGAGTTTGGTGACTGAGGGAGTTCAAAATGTGGGTGCATTTGAGTGCTACAGTGAAGGTTTGGTGACTGAGGGAGTGCTGAATTTGGGTGCATTTGAGTGCAATAGTGAGAGTTTGCTGACTGAGGGAGTGCTGAATTTAGGTGCATTTGAGTGCTATAGTGAGGGTTTGATGACTGAGGGTGTGCTGAATTTGGGTGCATTTGAGTGCTATAGTGAGAGTTTGGCGACTGAGGGAGTGCTGAATTTGGAAGTATTTGTGTGCTAAACTGAGTGTTTGGTGACTGAGGGAGTGCTGAATTTGGGTGCATTTGTGTGCTATAGTGAGGGTTTGGTGACTGAGGGAGTGCTGAATTTGGGTGCATTTGAGTGCTACAGTGAGGGATTAGTGACTGAGGGAGTTCGAAACTTTGTGCATTTGTGTGCTGCAGTGAGAGTTTGGTGACTGAGGGAGTGCTGAATTTGGGTGCATTTGAGTGCTATAGTAAGAGTTTGGTGACTGAGGAAGTGCTGAATTTGGGTGCATTTGAGTGCTACAGTGAGAGTTTGGTGACTGAGGGAGTGCTGTATTTGGGTGTATTTGAGTGCTATAGAGAGAGTTTGGTGACTGAGGGAGTGCTGAATTTGGGTGCATTTGAGTGCTATAGATAGAGTTTGGTGACTGAGGGAGTGCTGAATTTGGGTGCATTTGAGTGCTACAGTGAGAGTTTGGTGACTGAGGGAGTGTTGAATTTGGGTGCATTTGGTGCTACAGTGAGAGTTTGGTGACTGTTGGGGTGCTGAATTTGGGTGCATTTGAGTGCTATAGTGAGAGTTTGGTGACTGAGGGAGTGCTGCATTTGGGTGCATTTGAGTGCTATAGTGAAAGTTTGGTGACTGAGGGAGTGCTGAATTTGGTGCATTTGAGTGCAAGAGTGAGAGTTTGGTGACTGAGGGAGTGCTGAATTTGGTGCATTGGAGTGCTACAGTGAGGGTTTGGTGACTGAGGGAGTGCTGAATTTGTGTGCATTTGAGTGCTAGAGAGAGAGTTTGATAACTGAGGGAGTGCTGAATTTGGTGCATTTGAGTGCAATTGTGAGGGTTTGGTGACTGAGGGAGTGCTGAATTTGGGTGCATTTGAGTGCTATAGTGAGAGTTTGCTGACTGAGGGAGTGCTGAATTTAGGTGCATTTGTGTGCTACAGTGAGGGTTTGGTGACTGAGGGAGTGCTGAATTTGGGTGCATTTGAGTGCTATAGTGAAAGTTTGGTAACTGAGGGAGTGCTGAATTTGGGTGCATTTGAGTGCTATAGTGAGAGTTTGGTGACTGAGGGAGTGCGGAATTAGGTGCATTTAAATGCTATAGTGAGACTTTGGTGACTGAGGGAGTGCTGAATTAGGTGCATTTACGTGCGAGAGTGATAGTTTGGTGATTGAGGGAGTGCTGAATTTGGTATATTTGAGTGCTATAGTGAGAGTTTGGTGACTGAGGGAGTGCTGAATTTGGGAGCATTTGAGTGCTATAGTGAGAGTCTGGTGACTGAAGGAGTACTGAATTTGGGAGCATTTGAGTGCTATAGTGAGAGTTTGGTGACTAAGAGAGTGCTGAATTTGGGTGCATTTGAGTGCCATAGTGAGAGTTTGGTGACTAAGAGAGTGCTGAATTTGGTATATTAGAGTGCTATAGTGAGAGTTTGGTGACTGAGGGTGCTGAATTTGGGAGCATTTGAGTGCTATAGTGAGAGTCTGGTGACTGAGGGAGTGCTGAATTTGGGAGCATTTGAGTGCTATAGTGAGAGTTTGGTGACTGAGGGAGTGCTGAATTTGAGTGCATTTGAGTGCTATAGTGAGAGTCTGGTGACTGAGGGAGTGCTGAATTTGGGAGCATTTGAGTGCTATAGTGAGAGTCTGGTGACTGAGGGAGTGCTGAATTTGGGTGCATTTGACTGCTATTGTGAGAGTTTGGTGACTGAGGGAGTGCTGAATTTGAGTGCATTTGAGTGCAATGATGAGAGTTTGGTGACTGAAGGAGTTCTGAATTTGGGTGCATTTGAGTGCTATCGTGAGAGTTTGCTGACTGAGGGAGTGCTGAATGTGGTGCATTTGAGTGCTATAGTGAGAGTTTGGTGACTGAGGGTGTGCTGAATTTGGTGCATTTGAGAGCTACAGTAAGAGTTTGGTGACTGAGAGAGTACTGAACGTGGTGCATTTGAGTGCTATAATGAGAGTTTGGTGACTGAGGGAGTGCTGAATTTGGGGACATTTGAGTGCCATAGTGAGAGTTTGGTGACTGAGGGAGTGCTGAATTTGGGAGCATTTGAGTGCTATAGTGAGAGTCTGGTGACTGAGGGAGTGCTGAATTTGGGAGCATTTGAGTGCTATAGTGAGAGTTTGGTGACTGAGGGAGTGCTGAATTTGAGTGCATTTGAGTGCTATAGTGAGAGTCTGGTGACTGAGGGAGTGCTGAATTTGGGAGCATTTGAGTGCTATAGTGAGAGACTGGTGACTGAGGGAGTGCTGAATTTGGGTGCATTTGACTGCTATAGTGAGAGTTTGGTGACTGAGGGAGTGCTGAATTTGAGTGCATTTGAGTGCTAAAGTGAGAGTTTGGTGACTGAGGGAGTGCTGAATTTGGGTGCATTTGAGTGCAATGATGAGAGTTTGGTGACTGAAGGAGTTCTGAATTTGGGTGCATTTGAGTGCTATCGTGAGAGTTTGCTGACTGAGGGAGTGCTGATTGTGGTGCATTTGTGTGCTATAGTGAGAGTTTGGTGACTGAGGGTGTGCTGAATTTGGTGCATTTGAGAGCTACAGTAAGAGTTTGGTGACTGAGAGAGTTCTGAACGTGGTGCATTTGAGTGCTATAGTGAGAGTTTGGTGACTGAGGGAGTGCTGAATTTGGGGACATTTGAGTGCCATAGTGAGAGTTTGGTGACAGGAAGTGCTGAATTTAGGTGCATTTGAGTGCTACAGTGAGGGTTTGGTGACTGAGGGAATGCTGAATTAGGGTGCAATTGAGTGCTATAGTGAGAGTTTGGTGACTGAGGGAGTGCTGAATTTGGGTGCATTTGAGTGCTACAGTGAGAGTTTGGTGACTGTGGGGGTGCTGAATTTGGGTGCATTTGAGTGCTATAGTGAAAGTTTGGTGACTGGGGGAGTGCTGAATTTGGGTGCATTTGAGTGCTATAGTGAGAGTTTGGTGACTGAGGGAGTGCTGAATTTGGGTGCATTTGAGTGCTACAGTGAGAGTTTGGTGACGGAGGGAGTGCTGAATGTGGGTGCATTTGTGTGCAACAGTGAAGGTTTGGTGACTGAGGGAGTGCTGAATTTGGGTGCATTTGAGTGCTACAGTGAGGGTTTGGTGACTGAGGGAGTGCAGAATTTGGTGCATTTGTGTGCTAGTGAGAGTTTGGAGACTGAGGGAGTGCTGAATTAGGGTGCATTTGAGTGCTATCGTGAGAGTTTGGTGACTGAGGGAGTGCTGAATTAGGGTGCATTTGATTGCTAGAGTGAGAGTCTGGTGACTGAGGGAGTGCTGAATTTGGGTGCATTTGAGTGCTAGAGTGAGAGTTTGGTGACTGAGGGAGTTCAAAATGTGGGTGCATTTGAGTGCTACAGTGAAGGTTTGGTGACTGAGGGAGTGCTGAATTTGGGTGCATTTGAGTGCAATAGTGAGAGTTTGCTGACTGACGGAGTGCTGAATTTAGGTGCATTTGAGTGCTATAGTGAGGGTTTGATGACTGAGGGTGTGCTGAATTTGGGTGCATTTGAGTGCTATAGTGAGAGTTTGGCGACTGAGGGAGTGCTGAATTTGGAAGTATTTGTGTGCTAAACTGAGTGTTTGGTGACTGAGGGAGTGCTGAATTTGGGTGCATTTGTGTGCTATAGTGAGGGTTTGGTGACTGAGGGAGTGCTGAATTTGGGTGCATTTGAGTGCTACAGTGAGGGATTAGTGACTGAGGGAGTTCGAAACTTTGTGCATTTGTGTGCTGCAGTGAGAGTTTGGTGACTGAGGGAGTGCTGAATTTGGGTGCATTTGAGTGCTATAGTAAGAGTTTGGTGACTGAGGAAGTGCTGAATTTGGGTGCATTTGAGTGCTACAGTGAGAGTTTGGTGACTGAGGGAGTGCTGTATTTGGGTGTATTTGAGTGCTATAGAGAGAGTTTGGTGACTGAGCGAGTGCTGAATTTGGGTGCATTTGAGTGCTATAGATAGAGTTTGGTGACTGAGGGAGTGCTGAATTTGGGTGCATTTGAGTGCTACAGTGAGAGTTTGGTGACTGAGGGAGTGTTGAATTTGGGTGCATTTGGTGCTACAGTGAGAGTTTGGTGACTGTTGGGGTGCTGAATTTGGGTGCATTTGAGTGCTATAGTGAGAGTTTGGTGACTGAGGGAGTGCTGCATTTGGGTGCATTTGAGTGCTATAGTGAAAGTTTGGTGACTGAGGGAGTGCTGAATTTGGTGCATTTGAGTGCAAGAGTGAGAGTTTGGTGACTGAGGGAGTGCTGAATTTGGTGCATTGGAGTGCTACAGTGAGGGTTTGGTGACTGAGGGAGTGCTGAATTTGTGTGCATTTGAGTGCTAGAGAGAGAGTTTGATAACTGAGGGAGTGCTGAATTTGGTGCATTTGAGTGCAATTGTGAGGGTTTGGTGACTGAGGGAGTGCTGAATTTGGGTGCATTTGAGTGCTATAGTGAGAGTTTGCTGACTGAGGGAGTGCTGAATTTAGGTGCATTTGTGTGCTACAGTGAGGGTTTGGTGACTGAGGGAGTGCTGAATTTGGGTGCATTTGAGTGCTATAGTGAAAGTTTGGTAACTGAGGGAGTGCTGAATTTGGGTGCATTTGAGTGCTATAGTGAGAGTTTGGTGACTGAGGGAGTGCGGAATTAGGTGCATTTAAATGCTATAGTGAGACTTTGGTGACTGAGGGAGTGCTGAATTAGGTGCATTTACGTGCGAGAGTGATAGTTTGGTGATTGAGGGAGTGCTGAATTTGGTATATTTGAGTGCTATAGTGAGAGTTTGGTGACTGAGGGAGTGCTGAATTTGGGAGCATTTGAGTGCTATAGTGAGAGTCTGGTGACTGAAGGAGTGCTGAATTTGGGAGCATTTGAGTGCTATAGTGAGAGTTTGGTGACTAAGAGAGTGCTGAATTTGGGTGCATTTGAGTGCCATAGTGAGAGTTTGGTGACTAAGAGAGTGCTGAATTTGGTATATTAGAGTGCTATAGTGAGAGTTTGGTGACTGAGGGTGCTGAATTTGGGAGCATTTGAGTGCTATAGTGAGAGTCTGGTGACTGAGGGAGTGCTGAATTTGGGAGCATTTGAGTGCTATAGTGAGAGTTTGGTGACTGAGGGAGTGCTGAATTTGAGTGCATTTGAGTGCTATAGTGAGAGTCTGGTGACTGAGGGAGTGCTGAATTTGGGAGCATTTGAGTGCTATAGTGAGAGTCTGGTGACTGAGGGAGTGCTGAATTTGGGTGCATTTGACTGCTATTGTGAGAGTTTGGTGACTGAGGGAGTGCTGAATTTGAGTGCATTTGAGTGCAATGATGAGAGTTTGGTGACTGAAGGAGTTCTGAATTTGGGTGCATTTGAGTGCTATCGTGAGAGTTTGCTGACTGAGGGAGTGCTGAATGTGGTGCATTTGAGTGCTATAGTGAGAGTTTGGTGACTGAGGGTGTGCTGAATTTGGTGCATTTGAGAGCTACAGTAAGAGTTTGGTGACTGAGAGAGTACTGAACGTGGTGCATTTGAGTGCTATAATGAGAGTTTGGTGACTGAGGGAGTGCTGAATTTGGGGACATTTGAGTGCCATAGTGAGAGTTTGGTGACTGAGGGAGTGCTGAATTTGGGTGCATTTGAGTGCTATAGTGAGAGTCTGGTGACTGAGGGAGTGCTGAATTTGGGAGCATTTGAGTGCTATAGTGAGAGTTTGGTGACTGAGGGAGTGCTGAATTTGAGTGCATTTGAGTGCTACAGTGAGAGTCTGGTGACTGAGGGAGTGCTGAATTTGGGAGCATTTGAGTGCTATAGTGAGAGACTGGTGACTGAGGGAGTGCTGAATTTGGGTGCATTTGACTGCTATAGTGAGAGTTTGGTGACTGAGGGAGTGCTGAATTTGAGTGCATTTGAGTGCTAAAGTGAGAGTTTGGTGACTGAGGGAGTGCTGAATTTGGGTGCATTTGAGTGCAATGATGAGAGTTTGGTGACTGAAGGAGTTCTGAATTTGGGTGCATTTGAGTGCTATCGTGAGAGTTTGCTGACTGAGGGAGTGCTGATTGTGGTGCATTTGTGTGCTATAGTGAGAGTTTGGTGACTGAGGGTGTGCTGAATTTGGTGCATTTGAGAGCTACAGTAAGAGTTTGGTGACTGAGAGAGTTCTGAACGTGGTGCATTTGAGTGCTATAGTGAGAGTTTGGTGACTGAGGGAGTGCTGAATTTGGGGACATTTGAGTGCCATAGTGAGAGTTTGGTGACAGGAAGTGCTGAATTTAGGTGCATTTGAGTGCTACAGTGAGGGTTTGGTGACTGAGGGAATGCTGAATTAGGGTGCAATTGAGTGCTATAGTGAGAGTTTGGTGACTGAGGGAGTGCTGAATTTGGGTGCATTTGAGTGCTACAGTGAGAGTTTGGTGACTGTGGGGGTGCTGAATTTGGGTGCATTTGAGTGCTATAGTGAAAGTTTGGTGACTGGGGGAGTGCTGAATTTGGGTGCATTTGAGTGCTATAGTGAGAGTTTGGTGACTGAGGGAGTGCTGAATTTGGGTGCATTTGAGTGCTACAGTGAGAGTTTGGTGACGGAGGGAGTGCTGAATTTGGGTGCATTTGTGTGCAACAGTGAAGGTTTGGTGACTGAGGGAGTGCTGAATTTGGGTGCATTTGAGTGCTACAGTGAGGGTTTGGTGACTGAGGGAGTGCAGAATTTGGTGCATTTGTGTGCTAGTGAGAGTTTGGAGACTGAGGGAGTGCTGAATTAGGGTGCATTTGAGTGCTATCGTGAGAGTTTGGTGACTGAGGGAGTGCTGAATTAGGGTGCATTTGATTGCTAGAGTGAGAGTCTGGTGACTGAGGGAGTGCTGAATTTGGGTGCATTTGAGTGCTAGAGTGAGAGTTTGGTGACTGAGGGAGTTCAAAATGTGGGTGCATTTGAGTGCTACAGTGAAGGTTTGGTGACTGAGGGAGTGCTGAATTTGGGTGCATTTGAGTGCAATAGTGAGAGTTTGCTGACTGACGGAGTGCTGAATTTAGGTGCATTTGAGTGCTATAGTGAGGGTTTGATGACTGAGGGTGTGCTGAATTTGGGTGCATTTGAGTGCTATAGTGAGAGTTTGGCGACTGAGGGAGTGCTGAATTTGGAAGTATTTGTGTGCTAAACTGAGTGTTTGGTGACTGAGGGAGTGCTGAATTTGGGTGCATTTGTGTGCTATAGTGAGGGTTTGGTGACTGAGGGAGTGCTGAATTTGGGTGCATTTGAGTCCTACAGTGAGGGATTAGTGACTGAGGGAGTTCGAAACTTTGTGCATTTGTGTGCTGCAGTGAGAGTTTGGTGACTGAGGGAGTGCTGAATTTGGGTGCATTTGAGTGCTATAGTAAGAGTTTGGTGACTGAGGAAGTGCTGAATTTGGGTGCATTTGAGTGCTACAGTGAGAGTTTGGTGACTGAGGGAGTGCTGTATTTGGGTGTATTTGAGTGCTATAGAGAGAGTTTGGTGACTGAGCGAGTGCTGAATTTGGGTGCATTTGAGTGCTATAGATAGAGTTTGGTGACTGAGGGAGTGCTGAATTTGGGTGCATTTGAGTGCTACAGTGAGAGTTTGGTGACTGAGGGAGTGTTGAATTTGGGTGCATTTGGTGCTACAGTGAGAGTTTGGTGACTGTTGGGGTGCTGAATTTGGGTGCATTTGAGTGCTATAGTGAGAGTTTGGTGACTGAGGGAGTGCTGCATTTGGGTGCATTTGAGTGCTATAGTGAAAGTTTGGTGACTGAGGGAGTGCTGAATTTGGTGCATTTGAGTGCAAGAGTGAGAGTTTGGTGACTGAGGGAGTGCTGAATTTGGTGCATTGGAGTGCTACAGTGAGGGTTTGGTGACTGAGGGAGTGCTGAATTTGTGTGCATTTGAGTGCTAGAGAGAGAGTTTGATAACTGAGGGAGTGCTGAATTTGGTGCATTTGAGTGCAATTGTGAGGGTTTGGTGACTGAGGGAGTGCTGAATTTGGGTGCATTTGAGTGCTATAGTGAGAGTTTGCTGACTGAGGGAGTGCTGAATTTAGGTGCATTTGTGTGCTACAGTGAGGGTTTGGTGACTGAGGGAGTGCTGAATTTGGGTGCATTTGAGTGCTATAGTGAAAGTTTGGTAACTGAGGGAGTGCTGAATTTGGGTGCATTTGAGTGCTATAGTGAGAGTTTGGTGACTGAGGGAGTGCGGAATTAGGTGCATTTAAATGCTATAGTGAGACTTTGGTGACTGAGGGAGTGCTGAATTAGGTGCATTTGAGAGCTACAGTAAGAGTTTGGTGACTGAGAGAGTACTGAACGTGGTGCATTTGAGTGCTATAATGGGAGTTTGGTGACTGAGGGAGTGCTGAATTTGGGGACATTTGAGTGCCATAGTGAGAGTTTGGTGACAGGAAGTGCTGCATTTAGGTGCATTTGAGTGCACAGTGAGAGTTTGGTGACTGAGGGAGTGCTGAATTAGGTGCATTTAAGTGCGAGAGTGATAGTTTGGTGATTGAGGGAGTGCTGAATTTGGTATATTTGAGTGCTCTGGTGAGAGTTTGGTGACCGAGGGTGCTGAATTTGGGAGCATTTGAGTGCTATAGTGAGAGTCTGGTGACTGAGGGAGTGCTGAATTTGGGAGCATTTGTGCTATAGTGAGAGTTTGGTGACTAAGAGAGTGCTGAATTTGGGTGCATTTGAGTGCCATAGTGAGAGTTTGGTGACTAAGAGAGTGCTGAATTTGGTATATTTGAGTGCTATAGTGAGAGTTTGGTGACTGAGGGAGTGCTGAATTTGGGAGCATTTGAGTGCTATAGTGAGAGTCTGGTGACTGAGGGAGTGCTGAATTTGGGAGCATTTGAGTGCTATAGTGAGAGTTTGGTGACTGAGGGAGTGCTGAATTTGAGTGCATTTGAGTGCTATAGTGAGAGTCTGGTGACTGAGGGAGTGCTGAATTTGGGAGCATTTGAGTGCTATAGTGAGAGACTGGTGACTGAGGGAGTGCTGAATTTGGGTGCATTTGAGAGCAATGATGAGAGTTTGGTGACTGAAGGAGTTCTGAATTTGGGTGCATTTGAGTGCTATCGTGAGAGTTTGCTGACTGAGGGAGTGCTGAATGTGGTGCATTTGAGTGCTATAGTGAGAGTTTGGTGACTGAGGGTGTGCTGAATTTGGTGCATTTGAGAGCTACAGTAAGAGTTTGGTGACTGAGAGAGTTCTGAACGTGGTGCATTTGAGTGCTATAATGAGAGTTTGGTGACTGAGGGAGTGCTGAATTTGGGGACATTTGAGTGCCATAGTGAGTTTGGTGACAGGAAGTGCTGAATTTAGGTGCATTTGAGTGCTACAGTGAGGGTTTGGTGACTGAGGGAATGCTGAATTAGGGTGCATTTGAGTGCTATAGTGAGAGTTTGGTGACTGAGGGAGTGCTGAATTTGGGTGCATTTGAGTGCTATAGTGAGAGTTTGGTGACTGTGGGGGTGCTGAATTTGGGTGCATTTGAGTGCTATAGTG